>NC_089743.1:59670020-59857520 GCF_040412425.1 Macrobrachium rosenbergii
TCTTAAAAAAGGTCCATACATGATCCACCTCGAGATTTACAGGTTGAGAAAGGACTTCTAGGTATGGGTTGCTTAGTGAGATACCACCCATGGAACAAAATAATTTCCACAATATACAAAAAGCAAGCTGTAGTATTGTCGATCATTGAGGACACTCTCTACATGGTCTCCTTGGCATAGCCAGAGAAGTGGAATATAACGTGTACAAGTACTTCACCACGAAAAAATAATAACCGTCGAATAGAGGACTTTTCAAAAGCAGTTCAAGGCACTGTTAAGGCAACAAGGCGCACTAATCTAATTTAGCTATTCATTGCATCTGCAAAGGAGAGCGTGTGGAGCAATATGTCTCCTGTGTTTTTCTAGGGTGAATGGACAAGGCCAAATCATCTGACACATCTGGATGACTTTAATAAATGTGCTTTGTGGAAGACAGTATTAAATTTCTAAATTAGAGATGAAATTCCTACACTTCCAAAGATTTTAAGTTAAAGCAAACTGAAGACTAAGAGGAAACAAAGAGCCATTGCGTTAACTTTTAAAGGACTTGGTTTTTTTACAAAACAAATTACTTTAATATTCATGGAAATCTTTTTACACAAGAAATGCAAACAGACACAAGCACTATATACATCAGTTATGAAAATCGAAGAACATCCAAGTCAAACATAAGTAAACAATTTTCTCACTTTTAACCTCGATCTCACACATTGTAAGATACACCAGCGTATAATTTTCGCGTGCCTCATTTACATTCTTCGGAACTATAGCCGATCCTGTCCGAGTGCAGGTAACTTATCGTTCTTCAGAACAAACAAACCGTTCTTCGGAACCAAAATGTTCTTCAGAACAAATAAACAGTTCTTTGGAACAAACAAACCAGTCTTTGGAACAACCAAACTGTTCTTCGGAATAACTTTCGGTTCCTCTGAACCTCGCCTCTGCACTCAGCAATTGAGCGATTGTTGTGCGTATGTTACTTACCCCACACTTTACGTTCCTCACACAAGTTTTACGGATTCCACCTAACTTACCCTGTGATCTCACTGCACACCGAGTGCCTACTCCAAGTCTGCGTCACTTGCATAACTTGGGCCGTGTTATCACAAATTCACACCTTGAGTGTTCCTACCAGTGTGCTTATTGCATAGCTGGCCCAATGGTTTCACTGCACATTGAATCACTGCAGATTTTGAGCTTCTAGCGAATTTTGCACCATGTTTCCACATCCCATCCACACCATGAGTGCCATATATCTGACCCTTTAGACCCATGGCACCTTAACTGCACCATCACTACTGTGTATCATAACACAACCTGCACCTGTGCCCCTCAGCACCAAGTGCCACCAGCATATCTGTCACCTTAGTTGCATTTCAGGTGACCCCATTGGGCCCAGTGCCAACCATTTCCGCCCTGCAGAACCACATACTGGTTCTCCGGAACGACCTCCCACTTAGTGCTAGTGACACCTTACCAAAGGGGCACTCCCATTAGCAAGTAGCCTACCACAGGTACTCTCTCATTTACTAATGGTGACGCTCACTGGCCCACACCATTGCATAACCACACCCTGCCAAAAGCAGAGTCCCAGTTCCATTCTGTGCAATTGCCTGCACTGTCCACCACCTACCTATTTCACACCTTAAGCTGTAGATCCCGTTGCTAAGTAACCAATTGGTTCTTAGCCACGTAAAATAAGTCTAATCCTTCGGGCCAGCCCTAGGAGAGCTGTTAATCAGCTCAGTGGTCTGGTAAAACTAAGGTATACTTTTTTTTTTTGCTTGGAACCTTAGGACCACCATAACCACAGCAATATGTCTGCTGAAGACTACAAGAACTTCCTGGAAATCCTGAAGGGGATGACTCTGATGGGCATGCACTGTTTGCATGCTGATTCCATCATGAACTGAGTCTGGCGAATGACCACTCAAGTGAGAGAGATCTATGACCGGTCTCCAACCCTCCAAGGCTTTCTCTACGAGAAAGATATAGCTGTAAAAGCCTGGGGACTGACCTGTCACGACTTCTACAGTGCCTTCCTTCTGCATCACCTGTACCTCTTCCTGGAGGGCAAGATCATTAGGTGAGCCAGGTATGTAAGTTAGGAGATGGACCAGATTGTTGGTGAGGGCGGTCGAGACTCGAAGGGGAGTAAATAGCCCTCCTGAAGGACATCCACTAACCAGATCTCGGCTCCATGTCGCTGCCTTGTTGCCCAATGGCTCAACAGGCAACCCCCCACCAATGGCAGCAGCTGGAGGGGAAAGCCGCCCCTAGTGTTCTCACTTCTTCTTTCTCGGGCCCCTTTTCCAGGCTGGAAAGAGGGTTGATAAGGGCGCGGCTGCACTCCCTTCTTGGCAGAGGAGGAAGAAGGCTGGGCATTTCCTCAGGCGCCCTTCAAAGCCTGGGTCTTCTTACGGGTCGAGGAAGTGCTAGTTTGACCCGAAGGTCGAGCAGCAGTTGTGCACGAAGACCTGGAGGTCTTACCCACTGCCTGGTGGACAAGGTGGTCATTATCCTTGACACATCTCTTGTCCACTGCAGCATCTACCTGATCTGTGGGGAAGACAGAGGCAGAACCCAGCAACAGTCCATTCCTAAGGGTCAGAGCCGACTCGGGTCCTACAAACCTGGCGATCCGATTCAGGACAGCATCCTTCCTCGTCAACACCAGGTTAACCCACAGGTTTGCTGTCTGGTGGGCCAGGTAGGAGACAACCCTACCTCCAGACTGGCAGTCTCCCAAAGATGGAGTCCTCTCCAGGGGTGGTCAAATTCAAGGAGAAGGCTACCTTTGGAAACTGTGAAGGACCACAGATCCAACCAGGAGACTGCCTGGAGTCCTGCCATGGCGGTAACCTCCAGGATCGCTGCCTCTTGCTGCATGAGAGAGATCCCTTCTGCTGTAAGCTGTTGCAAGGACAGCCCAGGGCCTAGATGAACCAGGTCCAGGTCAACCTGCTTAGTCGGCAAAGACCTCTCCGAGGGTGAATAAAAACACTTCTGGTGAGGCAGAGGAGGAGGAAGTAACTTCTCCGAATGATTCAAGCAAAGTGAATTCTCCTGCCCAAAGAGCACAGAATTCACCCTCTCCTACTTCAAGTTAGGACCACGGCAGCCCCAACGAAGCTTTGGGTTCCTTCTTAGGAGCCCAGAAAGATTCAAGGAGTGACAGACAATCCACAGAAGAGGCCATGGCCCCTTCCCCTGAGATCGTTGTACTGACAAATCAGGGCAATGATCTCTGCAAAGGTCTTCTGTATCTTGGGGGTGTCCGAGTCCTGGGGAAGTCCTTCCAGGGTGCTGTCCTCCCAATCCACACTTCCTGCAGGAGGGAGAACATTGGCAGACCCCTTTGATCTACCCTTGACCACTTGGGCATACGTCCCAGTTGTTCCAAGAACTGAACCCGGAGTGTAGGCCTTCGTGGTAGGACTTCGTTGGGAAGAAGCGTTTCCATCCGAGCCCCTCCTGTCCGACTCAGGCCTCCCAGTGTAACCCCAGGAGGTTAAGGGGATAGGTGAGGGCGATCAAACACTCCTTCCTGTCCTGTTGGAAGTACCAGCAGGAGAGAAAAGCCATGAAGAATCACCAACCCATGGTGGAGATGGCTGAGTGGGCCTAGGGGAGCACCTACACTCACAAGGGGAGGCACTGTCCCAAGGAGAGCATACAGGTTCAAGCGAACACACCTGAAGGCTTGTCAGGTGAGCTGAGTCGATCACGTGAACATGAATGAGGGCTGGCCAGGGGAGAGCAATCCCATACTCCCGGGCATGAACTTGCGCCGTCATCACGATGTGCTCCAGTTTTCTTTGAGGCCGAAGCCTCCTGACAAAAAGAAGACTGAAGAGGGGACCTCCTTGTTGCATCTCTGGGTGCTCGGACCCTTGAGTCCAAGGCACTAGGTCAGGAACCTGCCCGAGTGCTCAATGAAACAACAGCAGGAAGTGAAGTAGCAACTATGTCTTCGACACCTTCTCTCGTCCTGTGCCTGAACCAGACTGAGGAGCAGGCTCTCCAGTACTCGTTTGGGGTACTCGCGGTTTCAGTGAAACCCAAGTACTCATGGCAACTCAATCCTACCGAGCAGCTGAAGCTCCCGAATCTTGTCCAGGATTATCAAAGGGAGCTCCTCCTACCCGAGTGTCCCAAGAAACTTGGGAGGAGGCAGGCACAGCACCAGTCTTGGAAGAAGACTTCTCAGAACTGGTTCCGAGACCACGGGGCTTTGGAAACTCGCGCACTTGAGGCTCCCAAATCGCAAGACCTCATCTAGGTACTCGAAACGGCCCGAGTCCGAAGACTGGGAAGAGCCAACGAGAGAACCAACTACCACCTCTTTGTAGAGAGGCAGTCCTGTCAGAAGACGAAGGGGAAGAAGCAGCAGAAGACGATGATGATGACAACAACACCTTACGAGACCTCTTCTTCTACTTCTTCCTGGACATCATCTTCAGGATCGCAGTGAGCAGGTGGTCCCCCATACAGGAAGAAGCAGCAGCATCAGGGGCAACAGGAACAGCAGGTGGAAGGGTTACTGCATAACCTGGAGCAGGAGCATGAGGCGCAGTCTGATCCACCACAGCTGGGGTCATCAGGATTGGATGCGTCATGATGGAGGTGGTTGTTTTAGAGAACACTGTCATCGTCACATAGTGATGGTAGCAGTGACGGAGGCATGAGTTACCACACGTAGTTCAGGTGTACGAGAAGCTCTCAGGTGTGCGGCTAGGCCTTGCACCAAAGGAACCCTCCATAGACCCAAAGATCCAATTCTCTTGGAGTTTGTCTGCTTGACCTGCAAAAGACAAAGTTGGGTTAAGTCTCTTTCACACCATGCGGTTTGAAACCGTCGCCGCCAACTGTGCGGTACACTCAACTGATAAATCTAAAGCTTTCACACCAACGAGGTGGCATTATTTCACCACTGTAGCACCGAATTTCATGTGCGGCGCCTCACTGGACTGAAGCAGCGCTGCACCATCAGAGGTGACAATCAACTTAAATGTCCAATACACATCTTCACATCACGCGGTTTTTATTTTCCCACTCTACATGTAGTAACCGGGCACTAGTATGCTACTAATTCTCGTCGTGAACACATGGATCAAAGCGACATCAACACTGAATTGCTCATTTCATTAGCTGAAATGAAACCCGTTGTGTGACATTCTAAAATAGTTAAAAAACTTGTTTTCGTCACACTTTAGTTCCTTAACGACAATATTAAATGCACCATACATGTCTTTGTGTATTTAGTGGATGCACCCAATGGATTCTGCATTGCCTTCTTTTTTTCTTTTTCAAATTGAGGTAGTAAAGGCACAACAGCTTCCTCTTCTTATCCATCTTATGTACTGATTGTAGCAGTAAAAAAGTCTCCATGCGGCAATTGTGTCACAATCAATGGTTGACCGCATTGCCTGCGGTGGGGTGGCATGGTGCAGGCTCGGTGTCAAACCGCATGGTGTGAAAGAGGCCTTAGAGGAGGTAACCTCCTCTCGCCCCCTGAGGAAGAAGCTTCCCCCTCGGAGCGAGTGGAGGCCACCAAACTGAGGTCGTCCTGATCACCAGGGGTCTTCACTTGACGAATCAAATGAAGACAAAAAGGGAGAGATCACTCCAGAAGTAGAGACAGCCATGCGGGGGAGTTTAGCATGGGGCAGAAACGAAAAAGGGTCGGCAACCAAAGGTGTAGTCGGCAGCATGTAACCACTGGATGATGCTACGGAAGCCTTCTTCTTGTACTGCCTCCTGTTAGCAAACTTCACCCACTGCACTGGAGACCAGGAACAACACTCACTACAAGTCGAATTAGGATTACAGTCATGTCCCCTGCAACTGGTGCAGAGGACAAGAGTCAACATAGATGGGTGAGAGGAAGTGTGTGCATAGTTTACTGTCCACACCAAGGCACAAACACAGGCACTGCCCTTCCGCACTGACTTAGATGGTTCATGGGTTTGCATATTGAAAAAACAAATGCAATCATATAAGCAAAAGATCACAAACACAAAGAAAGATCCCACCAGGAAAACAGCGAAACAGCAAGCTGGGCAGAGAGAGGATAGACACAACCACATCGCTCAACGGCCAGAAGCAAACTGGAATGTTTACACCCGGGCAGGCAGGACTCCCGCCAAGCGGACGGTAATTAATTGCCTAACCACCTTGTTCAAAAGTTAAACAGCTGTTTCAGCTTCGCTGAAAGTAATTCCTAAAGTAAAGGATCGAATGTTTGTATACGGTGTAGGAACAAACAATGGTTTCCCTTTTAGGACATGTGTAGGAAAAACATGATATAGAATTGGCTTTGTTATTTTATTTTTAATTTCTAAGGATACAGTAATTACATAAAACAGCATTTGTACTAACATCATCTTTACATAGCTAACATTTCATAAGATACCTGTTGTTGCAAAAGCTAGCCTACACAGACAGTTTTGTAATTTAGCAGTCGTCTTATACTACAGATATGAGATAAATTCATGAGAATTTGCCATAACTTTTTACCTCGTCTTATCCAAAGATTTTCTTGTACACAAAAATATGCAGTATATAGGTATAACCATCTCCTCATACTCCAACATACAAAATGGGATGAGAGAAAAGTCTTCCTCCTCATCAAACTGGTTAAACTTTATTTTCACCATGTTTCATCACAATAGGAGGAGGTTTTTCAGGATTCCACAACACCCTATCTACTTTAGTCGTTCATAAGGTTCCCTAGTTGTCTTTATGCCACCCTATTAACTGACAATTCACAAAGCTCAAATCAACATACTGTATATCCTTGCTAGGGGCACACTTTTTCACAACATTCCTGTGGAGAAAAGTCCATTATCAAAGCGAGCTGTGAACATTGGTAACTACAGTGCAAAAAAAAAAAAAAAATCAAATCAACATTTTTTTTAAATCCATATATATTCTATCTAAACATTATCTTTCAGCACTTCAGTACTCATGCCAGCGAGAGATCCGTCAGTCCTCTCTACAGGAGAGTGGTGGCAGCTGGAAGGTCTACAAGACTTCCCGCAGGAGTGTGACGCAACCTTCCTTTTCCTCTTCTTGCTAGCTTTGTAAGAAGATGGGGATGAGATTACAGAACTTGACGATGAAGACGAAGATGGCAACGATGGCTTCCTTCTCATCTCCTTGGACTACTACTCCTTGTCAAGTGCAGCCTTCAACAACAGCCTGTGGGGGAGAGCATCACCCAGAGATGAAGCATACGGCAGCACCTGGAGACACATCACTCATGCTGCATGAGGGGTTACCAAGGAAGTAGGAGCAGTCCTACAACTGGCAGATACTGTGACCAGTAAAGTCATCGCGGTCACAGTTGAGGCAGATACCAGAAGGCTCTTCACAGCCTATGAGTGATCAATAAGTTCAGACACACTCTGCTCCCCAGAGAGGCCTACAGGGGGTCATAGCTCCTCAAATCCCTTGGCCTCTACAACACTAAAATAGAAGTCGGGTTAGGTTGTTTTGGTTACACTCATTTTTACGGCACAACACACAGAATGAGAAAAGGTCAACTTCAATAGAGGAGAGAAACTGATTGTACGGCCTGTCCTTCCCTGGACAGGCCCTAAACCTGTGGTTTCTTCTCCAAAATAAGCTTGAGTGATTGATGGGTTTGCAATATATAAAAACAAACAACAACAATCACACAAAACATATTTAAGCCAAAAAAACATTAAACCGAAAATAAACGGCAGTCAGAAAGAGAAGAGCAGACATCTTTACATGACGGCGGCCGAAAGCAAAGTGAAGAGCAGATTGACGAGTGGGCAGGGCTTCACCCCTACCGTCAGTAGTTAACATCCTTGTCTGAAAGTTAAACAGCCTTTTTTGCTCGCTTTTGCAAGCTAAATCCTATGTAAAGAATGAAGGTTTGTATTTGTGTAGGAACATAAAATATCACAATTTTTAAAAGTAAACTGTATTTTTCCAAACTATACAAACCTGAGGTCCTTTACATTAGGAATTACTTAAGGCGAAGATGGACACGGCCTTAAACTCTTGAACAAGGTGGTTAGGCAGTAACTACCATCAGGTAGGCGGGAATACCCGCCTGCCAGGATATAAACATTCCAGTTTGCCTTTCGGTCCACATTTCAGATTGAGGGGTGGCATAAGGCAGGCATAAAAATGTAATGTAAAGGACCTCAGGTTTGTGTAGTTAGGAATAATACAATTTACCTTTAAAAACTGTGATTTGTTACAAAACAATATACAAACCATTGGTCCTTTACATTAGGAAGACTCACTGGTTGGAGGGAGTAATCTGAGTGAGTCTCTTGAACTGACTGGAGTTCTGCACACCTGGGCTACACCTGGTCGAAAGAGTGAGGAGGAGTACCATGCCTCTGACGTATTGATTGGAGTGTAGGAACTGCAAGATCAAATGCCAGATATCTGGACCATTTTGCATTAGTGAGGAATCGTAGCTCATACGAAACAGGCTGGGAAGAATCTAAGAGTAGGATGCAGTAAGGAAAACCCGAAATAGGGTTTTCCTTATTGCCAGAGTCTCCTTCCTCCCCTAGCTAGAGGAAGGAGTGGAATTGCTCTTATGATTCTAAAAGATTAGAATGGGTGCTCAATGTTTAGTCTTACCGCATCAGACGCCAGATCCAGCAAGTAACGGTTCGGGTCCCATTCTCAACCTGAAGGAAGAGAAGGAGGAGGATGGTAAAGGAGGAGGAGGAGAGACCAGTCATTCTCGAGATCCTTCTCACTTCCAGAACCAACACCTTAGGCAAGATGCTACCTGTCCTCTTGAAGAAGCCAGGTAAGAAAACACAACTTGAACAGCCACCACTGGACCAAGGAAAAAGGGTTCCAAGGGTCTGTGGGCAAGACTGAAGGTAGAAGACAAGAGTGTGGTCTATGAGACCACATCTTGCTTCCAGACTGACAGAAACTTCTGAAATGCGAGGGATGGACCAAGCCATTGTCTTCAAGCCAGCTGCTGAGTTCATCCTTCGATTGCTTCATGAAGCCAGGAGAAAGATGTGTCCTTAGACACTTCTTCCTTGGGAGAGATGGTACTATCGAAAACATTGACAACATTCAGGTTAGGAATGTCGAGCCTTTTCAGAAAGTACCGCAGCTCCCTCACAGGACAAAGTAACGACTGATCTAGATCATCGATACAAAGTCCACGGAGGAGGGGAACAAGGAATCAAACCTGACAACAGATGGTGATGGATTCGGAGTCCGCTACAACATCTGAGAAGGAGTCGAGGTATTGATCCCCTTCACCTGTTCTTCCACCTTCAACATCAAGGCCAGAGCAAGATGAGAGATGGTCCTAAGACGGCACATCTCTGTCCGACGAATCACGTAAGGGTACGTGCAGAGCACAAAACAGGAACCCTAAACGAGAGTCACATGCCACCCAGGGATCAGCTCCCTGAGACAGCAAGATCGAAGAAGCTTCTCATTAATAGCTAAATCTCAACTGAGGAGAACAAGGCTACTTCAGATAGAAGACTAGGCTGCAAGGGCATACGTTCTTCACAACTGAAATGGAGAGAAGCAACCCTCGGCGGAGAAGACAAGAAGTCCAGACTTGCTGAAGAGCGACTCTGACCCGAGAAGAAGTTCCGTCGACAACACCAACCAGCGAAGGTGGATCCAGTCCCTGGAACAGTGCTGTAGAGGACTTCAAGAGATATCCAGCTATATTCGTTGCCGCTCGGCAAGAAAGCCTGTGCTTGCAAGGGAGGTTGGAAAGTCTTCCAGTCCTGAACACACAGGGGTGTACTGCCTGAAGAACTGCTTCTTGTGCAGCTGCCATAGGAGGTTGGGTTTAAGGAGAATTCTCGATGCCTCAGAAGCAGAGCTATCAGGGCAGGTGAAAGGTGAAGTCTTCCAGCATTTGTCTGTAATTCTGGGTGAGCAATGCTTGTTGAACCCCTAGCGAAACAGACAAATATGACTGGAAAAACGTAGACATCAATGTTTCCCATAAAGACAGCCTGCCTCACTGTAGTGGCCCATGGGTCAGGCATGAAGAAGAGAGAAAACTACTGACTTTTGCTGTGCTGGGAGGCATACAGAAAAACAGCAGGGATCTCTTCATGAGGAAGGAGTGAAGAGCACACTCCGTCACGATCAATCGAACCTGAGGCCAAGCTCGCCTACCAATACATCCCCACTGGGAATGTATCTGGCTAACTGAACCAACAAGTGCGCTATAGAACACTCGAGTACTGTACCTGCAAATGTCAACAGAAGAAACAGGAGGAAATAACGATTCCCTCTTATCTGTTGACGTATGCCACTACTGTGTGTTGTTGTTCATCGAAACCACTGAGTGTTGCAAAACCTATCCTGAAATTCTCAGAAGGCCAAAAGGTTTCCTTGAGTTCAGGATGTTGATGAGAAGGTAATTACTGTTTTGGTCACACACCTTCACGACAAACTCTTACAGGTGTGTGCCTATTCCTTGATCAGTATATCCGTGAGTAGACAAATGACAGAGGAGAATATGCAAGCATATTCGAAGGTTCATTTTCAATCGAGCATTAGCTTAAATCTTTCCTCACACTTCGATGAGGAAAGAAGGATGGAGGACTGGAAGCAGACCGCCTTCATTCTCCACCATGGGGAAGCTTCTGCAAGATGACAGGATACCAAGATGATTAGCTCTAGCCAAGTTGGCATTTCCCGAATAGGGAGCATGGGAGAGGAGGAGGGACGTAAGTTTGAAGGAATCCATTCCCAGGTCTCGGCAATGTCGCTGTCAGGTCCAGAGTCTCAACAATTATCACTTCATCAAGGCAACTGCAGTAGAACTTCTGTCTGGTCAATACTTCTTATTCTCTTCCCTTCTTCTATATGGAAAAGAGGGTAAGAATAAACAAAATTATGTGCACTCTCCCCTCAGGGAAGAAGAGGGCTGTGTGTTTCCGCGATCTTCTTCCAACGCCTGAGACTTCTTAGGAGCCGAGGAGGGCTGGCTTGAACTTAAGGTCTAGCTGAGATGATGAAGACCCAAGGGTCTTGGCCACTGTCCAAAGGACAAGGCAGTACCCTGGCACGTACCTTGATTACCGCATTATCTGGCAAATCTCTGAATGAGAAAGGCAGAACCGAGTAAAGGTTTGTTCCTGATTATTATTATTATTATATTAAAGTAGTCTAACCAGACAACTGAGTTGACTTTCAGCTCTCATAGGGCTTGCCCAAAGGGTTAGATTAAAATACCAGGTCTAGGTCTGAGGCCAAACACTAGGACCCAATAGGTCATTCAGTACGATGATGAACGAATTAAAATGAAATTAAAAATTGCACACAGGCACATGCTCTCATACTGCAACACATAAATACAATAAATACATTTACTCATGCTTCCTTACATACGCACTAAAAAGGTATATTAAAATTCAGAATATAAGTTAAGTAATATTTTAAAATTTTGCTTTTTTTTAAATTTGACAAACATACACACTACTGTACATACACACTAAAAATGTATATTAAAATTCAGAATATAAGTTAAGTAATATTTTAAAATTTTGCTTTTTTTAAATTCGACAAATGCTGTAAGGGTTTTCATATTTTTATCATTTACGTATTTTTATATTTTATTAATTAAATCACAGTTCCTCATGAACATCAAAATCAGAATGACTGAAAATGTAAAAGATTCTGACAAAATTTCCTTCAATGACTTGCTTCCAAAAGTTGACAGTCCCTGTTGGTCATACTTTGGACACTCACATAGCACATCTGACTGTTATAATCACCTTGCAATCTGAGTACTCGGGAGTAGGGCGACGTGGGCCGCGCTCATCAAGTGTCCATGTGTCAGACGAGTATGGCCTATTCTGAGATGTGTTAGAATTGTGCATGTATCTCTGTCTGAT
Organism: Macrobrachium rosenbergii; assembly: GCF_040412425.1. Classification (NCBI taxonomy): domain Eukaryota; kingdom Metazoa; phylum Arthropoda; class Malacostraca; order Decapoda; family Palaemonidae; genus Macrobrachium; species Macrobrachium rosenbergii. The sequence continues at coordinate 59,681,912 of NC_089743.1, forward strand.
ATGATGAACTCGATTTTTTAACATTAGGTTTTATTTGTTTCAATTTATTACTTCCAGGTTCTTCATTCCATATATACTGCCATTTATTTATGATACCCACTTTTGTGTTACATAATCAGTAACAGGGATATTCACATATGATCTTGTCATGTGGGTTGCTTCTTTGGCTGCTTTGTCTGCAGCTTCATTCCCTTTGATCTCTGTTTACATTATCATATAAGTTATGTAGAAACAATTTAATATGCCGTATTATATTATTTTTTTATTTGTAACTCTGAATAGCTTCTATAGCGCTTCTCGAATCACTAAAAATCACAATGTTATTGAAAGATGTTTCTTTTATTAGTTTTATAGCTGATGCTATTGCACATTAATTCTGCGGTGAATACTGAAGCATTATTAAGTAGAGAAAACTGATAAGTTTTATCTTAGGACATTGCAGCATATCCCACTTGGTGTTCTGATTTAGATCCATCTGTACATATTGCGTAATGTGGACCTTTTTGGCTTATATGCTTTATTGTATGTTGTCTATGGTGTTCTGGTGTATATGAGTAACCTTTTAATAAATACTTCAGTTGTGTACAAATTCTCATTTTATTCATTGTCCAGGGAGGAGGTAATTTTACTATTAAAGGCACTTGTATATTTATGCTCAGCGACTCAAACAATCTTCTATCTCTAACTGGGAAAGGAGTTGGTTATTTATAAATAAATGTGGTGGATGGCTATTTATAAATATATCTCTTAATCCAAATAATTTCTTTGTTGGAGAATCACTTGTCTGAATTCTTAGAGTACTTTTCACTGTTATTAGCTCTCTGTGGAGAGACAGAGGTAGTTCACCACATTCAACTTGTAAAGATGATTTTGGTGATGATCTAAAGGCTCCTAAGCATATTATAAGGCCTTTATTATGAACAGGGTCTAACACTTTCAGCACTGCGTCACATGCTGAGCCATATACTTCGCTTCCAGAACCGCTGCTTTATACAGTATAGTAAGGGTATGTCTATCGGCTCCCCAAGTGTTCGATAGTTTTCTAATTAGATTTAATGCTCTTTTACATTTAGATTTTACATATATTATGTGGGCTTTCCAGTTCAAGTGAGTACCAAATACTAATCCCAAAAATTTTGCTGTTTTGGCCAATTGGTATACTATGGTTTCCGAATCTTAAATCTATTTCTTCACCTTTTTTCCACTTTTTATTTTTATAAAACATGATAGCCTACAGATGAGGCACATTCATCTATATTTACTATGCTTTTATTAATGATTTGTTCTGCATGTTTTATTTGAGATGCTGAATAATATATGGTAAAATCATATATGGCAAAATACAAGTTACTTTTAATGCCAATAGGTACATTATTATTGATATCATTAATTGCTAAAGTAAACAGTGTGCCACTAAGGACGCTTCCCTGTGGGACACCATTTTCAAGTGGAAATGTTCTAGACAGAACATCATTAAATCTCACCTGAAAACTGCGATTTGTCAGAAAGTTTTGGATAAACCTAGGTAAATGCCCACGGATGTTGTTGTTTTGTAAAGTTTTTAATATAGCATACCTCCACGTAGCATCGTATGCTTTTTCAATGTCAAAAAAGACAGCCACAGAAATTTGTTTTCGTTCAAAACCTCTACGCATTATGGTCTTCCAAGTTAGAGAGAGAATCTAATGTAGATCTGTTACATTGTGACCCAAACTGAGTGGGAGTCAAAATGTTATTTTCTCGAATGTGTCGTTTTTTCTTTTACTCTTGTTGCACCAATTATCAGTGATGGAGTAATCTCTTCTCCCATCACATAATCATTCATGTCAATGGTTTGTTCCTCTACTATTTCTTTGATGATGTGGATATCTGTTTCCATTGCTTTTATTATTATATTCTTATCGTTTTTTGGTTTATGTTCTTTCTTCGGGTCTCCCGTCGGTCTTTAGTTGGTCTTGGGTGGAGTTCTCTCTAAAGGCCTTTTTTTTTTATTCTTTAGCTTCTAATTCATCATAGCTTTCTTCTAATACTTCTGTGGTGCTTGTATTACCTTCTAGTGTTTCAATTTCTCTTAATATCTCATATGAATTTGAACAAATATTTGTATAAATTTCTTGGTTCTTTGCTATATTAGTTTCTTCTTGCAAAAGTTATTTTTCTTTGAGATTTATCTATCAGGGTTTTGTTACTCATCTATTTCCATTTTGTTTCACTGTTCGATCTTACTACAGTAGAAAACGTTCGTTTCCTAGCAGGATCATGCATCCCTCCAACTTTTAATTCTAATTTGGCTTCTTTTATAGGCATTCCCGTTCTTTCCCGAAGTAATTTTAATTCTGTATTGTATATATAATACATACACTCCTTAGATTTCCACGGTGATTCTGTCCACAGTTCACGCATTTCGGTTCACCACACCTCCACTGTGTGGTATGTTTGTCAGATCCACAATACACACATACAGATGTATTACTAAAAATTTTCCTTGTATGTCCATACATACTACAGTTTTGGCACTGTAGTGGTTTTGGAACATACGGTCTCAGTCCTCTGCTTTGGCCCATAGTTTTAATTTTTAAGGGTAATATATGGCCTTCAAATTTTTTCATTACTACGTCTACTGGCTATGTCGTACATTTCACAATCTTGTACATCGTTATACCTTTTTTTAAGGGAGTCCAGCAACATGTTCTCTCCTATTGGTGCTTCTTCATTATCAGCTCTTTGTTGAGTGAGTCGGTAGAGCTGCGGACTGTCATCCGATGGGCTGGAGTTCAATTTCCCGGCCGGCTGATGAAGAGTTAGAGGAATTTATTTCTGGCGATAGAAATTCATTTCTCGCTATAATGTGGTTCGGATTCCACAATAAGCTGTAGGTCCCGTTGCTGAGTAACCAATTGGTTCTTGGCCACGTAAAATGTCCCGTTGCTAAGTAACCAATTGGTTCTTAGCCACGTAAAATAAGTCTAATCCTTCGGGCCAGCCCTAGGAGACCTGTTAATCAGCTCAGTGGCCTGCTAAAACTAAGGTATACTTAACTTCTTCATTATCAGGGAGTAATATGGTACCCTGTACACTGTTCATAGTCATATTTTTATATGTACCTTTATATTATCAATATTTTTAATAGTTAAGTAATTTTCTGATTGATTTTTTGTTGTGGCTTCTATCAACCACATCTGATCTTTTATTTATCTTAATGACATTTCAGTAGTTGAATGTTGATTCAACATGGAATTTTCTAATTCAATACTAATATTTTCTTCTCTGTTGCTAAGGTCAGGAATCTTCAACTTCCACTCCCAAAGAGGGAGTCGATGTGAGTCCAGGTTGGGTCAAGATATCTGCTATTTTTTGGTTTGCTTTGTACTGGGGCATAGGGTTCCAGTGTAATTACATTAGGAATTTTATTTGATTTTTCCAGAGAATGGTTGTCACAGAAAGTTCCACCAGCTGTCAACTGTGCCGAGTCACTGCCATCAAAGGGCCCAGGGGTACTTGAATCTTTAAAATTACTTAACATAAAGATTTAAGTATAATAAGAAAAATTAAATAAACCTGAAAACCTTACAACGATACCATCAGCCTTTCATGGAGTTTATTCTTCCACCAATGGCACAAGTGAGAACCGACTCCCAAATGTCCGCTCCCTAACCTACCCCAAAAGGGATGTCACAACATGATTAGAGTGGCCCAAGTTTAAGCCAAGCCCGCTTGGTAGGACTGACAATATTACTAGAATACAATCATCCCCACTCTAATCATGTTATGGGCAAACCGGATAGAATGCCAAGAGTCCTATCCCCAGAACCAGAGCCCCTCCTTGGAATCCGTGGTCCAGCCCTAAAGAACTGTTCCGCCTTTGAGCTATCAATCTGATAACTCTTAGGTCCGAACATTATCGGGCAGCTGACGGTCCTACCACATTTCTCACTATTTACCTTCAGATATAAACCCAACCCCAGCTATGATATCTTCTCCTATTTAACAGGTCCAATAAATTTTAGCAAAAGTGGAAAATTCCACAAAAATTATTTCAAACAAATATATCATCATATATGAGACTCTTGGACTCAAACCCTGGAACAAATTCCTGGGGGTTCAGGAGCCCCCTCGCCACGTCAAGATGGTCCCACATCGAGGGGGGGGGGGGTTTCGTTCCTAAGGATCAAGCCAACTTGGGAATTACGAAATATGAGATCCAAATTAGGACAAAGTCCTTCTTCCCAGCACCAGAATTGCCCACAGATTGCCTCCTGGTGTAGGAAGACCCAGCCCCGGACAAGACCAGTCTCCAAAAGGCAGGGTTCTCTCCAGGAATGGTCGCATCCAAGGAGAGAAAGCCTAAAAGTGAAGGATCGTGGGTCCATCAAGAGTTGCCTGGAAGAAACCAAGAGGTGTCCTCCAGGATCGCTGTCTGTTGTTGCAGAAGAGAATACCCTTCACGGCAAGGAGAATCAGAGAGAGAACCCAGTCCAGATGAAGAAAAGTCAAAACAACCTGCAGTCAGCAAGAACCCTCCGAGGCAAGAAGAATTCGTATTCTGTCGAGACCGGGGAGGAGCTTGGTGTCCCGACCTGAATGAACTCCTTGTACGAAGAAAGGTATTCATCTTGTTGAGAACGCTCTCGCAAGCAAGGACTGCTGTGGTCTCGAAAACTCTCAGCCCCTTCGGGAACAGCGAGGGGAGCTGCAGTCCTGTTCTGGAGATCCTCACGCTGACAAATCGGCGCGAAGTTCTCTAAGAAATGAGGGTGATTGCAACTTGAAGAGGAAGACCCTTGCTGCTTCTGAAGTGTGAAACTCCTGTACCTCTCTCCCTTGAGGGAGACCTTGATGGATCCCAGAAAACCCTCCTCGGCCACCTGGTTTTACTACGAGACGATCAAGGAACCGACACCAAAAGCATGCCAGGCAGCCAAACTCCGAAGAAAGACAAATTCATCGGAGTTCTCTCTGTCCGTCTCATGCCTCTCGGAACAACAGAGAGGAAAAGAGAACAGATAAGGAGAAGGACCACCCCTACCTGCCCTGCCAGTAAAACCAGCAGGAGAGGTGGACCGCGAGCGATAATCAACCGAAGGTCATGTTTGCCACACGGGGGAAGAAGAGAGCTTGTGCCATGGCAAGGCACTTTTCCTGGGAGGAGCAGAAAGTTCATTCGAATAGTGCAGAGAACCCGATTCGGAAGAACTGAGCCACGCCGAACCAAGCCGATCACACAAACGCGATCCAGACTGGGTGGTAAGCGGTGGACTGGGAGGCAAGCGGGGTGAGCTAAGCCGAGCCAGTCTCACGAATGCGACCAGGGGCTGGGCGGGGCTATCAAGCTGAGTGAGCCGAGCCGAGCGTGCAAACGCAATCGGAAGCTGGACAGGGCAGGGCTCATCTGCTGTGAACTAGCGCTAATTTCCTGAACTCTAAACTCCTTCGAGGCCAAGGCCCCTGAAGAAGAAGGTTTAAAGGGGAATTCTGTGTCTGCTATCCTGCATGCGCGGACCCTATGGTTCAAGACATGAGGATGAAAACCCAGTCAAGAAACCGAAGCAGCTGGCAGGCAGAATCGAGACACCCGGGCGCCTTGGCACTGAGAGACCCATGCTTTTCGGCAACCAGAAACCTAGGTTTCCCTGCACCGATAAAGGGTGTCCTAGCACTTTCTCTCATCCTGTGCCTCTCGCCAGGATAGTGCTAGTGATTCATAGAATTCGAGTGACCTATGAGACTCCCCAACATTGGGAGTGGCTGCTTTCAGCTTCCCAAGAAATCGAAAAGAGACAGGCACAGACCCAGTATTAGATGCAGACTTCTAAGGCTTGCAACAAGGGCGCAGCCTCTTGAGACCGAGCTCTCGCTGCCCCCGAAACGCGAGGGGATGCATGGTCCTCTAGGCAGCAGTGGCACCTTGCAGCCATCGCGGAGTTCACCTGCACCATGTGAGGCCCCAGAGGAGAATGCGAATCGGTTCCCGCCAGAGGGTGGGAAAAGCCGACGAGAGAAAAATGCCTCCCAGGAGAGAGGCAGTCTCTTAGAAGTCCGCAGGACTCCCGAAGGGAACCTCTTTCCTGCTTCTTCTGGTGTTCAAACCTATAGGATCGAGAAACCAGGTTGGGAACCTGACTGAGCACTGGTAAGCACTCGGGGAGTGCTTGTAGTGCTGGCAGGAAGAACAGAGACACCTGGGTGCCTCAGCCCTTTCTCTTGCTCTGCTCCTTAACCAGATTGGGATACTAAATATTCCACAGAAACTCAAGCACTTGGAGTGGCTCACGAACGAGCGCATGAGGCAGCACCCGTCTTGGAGGTGGAACCTCTAGGACTGGTAACATGAGCATAAACCAAGGTCTGCTCACCTGCGGCTCCCGAAACACCAAACCAAGGGGTATACGAATCAGTTCCCAAACCCACCGACAAGAGACCCACTGCCTCCTCGGAAGGAGGCAGTCCCTAGACGCCCAAAGGACATCAAGGGGTAAGAAGCACCCTTCCTCTCCTTTGGCCGATGGAGGCCTATCTGGTTTCCTGGGGGGCCCCCTCGAACCTTGGGAGAGGAAGGGAAGAGGCAGCAGAAGACGAAATCAAAGATAAGCTGAAGGAGACGGTGGCTACCTCCACAGGGCAACTTCCTTCACCTTCATTCCAACATCATCTACAGGATGGCAGACACGAAACATCGTAACCTCCAGGCCAGCTAGGCAGGATAACAACGGAAGTGGACCAGGACACGACCACCAGGAGAAGCAGCAGGGGCAATCAGGACAGCTGATGCAAGAGCTACAGAAGCGGTTCGGAAGGCGGGAGCTACAGCAATGACCAGGAACGTCACAAGAACGTCACCAGCAGTGACAGGAGCGATCAGGGCGGCTGCGGCAGGAGACCAGGAGGAGCCGCCTAGACTCTTGTTGCTGAGTCAACTGGAGCAAAACACAGGATGCACAGCAGGAGGAGACGGGACCACAGATACGCCAGAGGCGGTGCCACAGCATGCATGAAGGCCAGCAATGACAGCGATCAATCCACATCGGCGGGACACAGAGTTGGAACGACCCCGACGTGGACCTATGCCATTCCAACCAGATACTGTGCTTCATCCCAAAGCAAACACTGTATGAACATCAGGACTCCTTCAGGGAAAGATATCCCAAACTGAGATATCCAGCCAACTACTACTGCGCTTACAATGCTCAATGTCAACATGAAAGGAAAAGCAAAGATGATTAGTAGAGGGAGACTCCTCTTGCTCCATGGGGAACTGCCTTATGAAGCGAGAGGAGGCCCCTGAGCAGAGGTTGCCCAAGTGCACCCCCGACCTCACAGTCTTCGCTCAACGAGCGAGTGAAGAGGGCGAAGGAGAGAGGTCTCTTCTGAAAGAGAGATAGAAGAACCTACAGGGAGAGAGAAGGAAAGAGGGGACGTTACCAAGGGTGCCATGGAAGCAAAACTTACTGACAACGCCCACAACCTCCCACCGAAACTCCCCCCCCAGCAACTCTTCTACAGCACAGGCGGCGAAGAACAACACTCAGCACAAGTAGAAAAGGGGTAGTCATGCCCTTGTACAAGGAGGGCGTGAGCCCAAGAAGGGGAGCGAACTTGATACGCCCCGGTCAATGAAGGGGAGCGAAGTTATTACATCCCCATCAAATATACCCGAACGTACAGGGGAACGCCTTAAGTATCTAATTAATGGGCTACTGTTAGATAACCATTACCACTCAGTTATGCCTCTCTAAAATACTTATTGGCCATCAAACCCAAGACACAGATGCAGGGGAACGACGGCCTACGCAAGGCTACCAATCACAAATTTTGGGTTTGTATATTATTAAATATCAAACACACGTAATATATACACAAAAATACATAAAGATCCCACCGGGATCAATAAAGAGCTTAACGACAGTCAGGCAAATGATCCAAAAGCACGTCTGCAATGCACAACGGCTGCAAGCAAACTGGAATGTTTACATCAGGGCAGGCGGATACTCCCGCCTACCTGACGGTAGTTACTGCCTAACCAACTTATTCACGAATTTAACATCCGTGTCCAGCTTTGCCATAAGCAATTCCTAATATAAAGGGCCGATGGTGTGCATATCATGTTGGAACAAGTTTGATTTATAAAAAATCAATGTATTAACACTTACCAAACCTGGGACAGTGGAGAGCTTCTGAAAATATAATAAATAAATGAATTAATAAATAAATAAAAAATAATTTACATTGCAAATAAACTTTGATCAGTGTTATTAATGCAGGTCATTAAGTCTACAGTACATTGTAAATTTTTTTTACACTCTTACAACAAAGTATAAGAACGTGATAAAAGGGATTTAGTTGTTTCCATGTTCCTTTGCAAAGCAAGAGTCAATAGTAGAGGGTCCAAGGGAGAGAGGAAAGCTCTAGCAAGATTCAGGGTGAGCTTGGCATAATCCAAGAGGTCGTCACCAGGGTACACGTCCAGGGTTTCATTATGTCCGGTTCCCCTTGACCCTATCGCTCATAACTACTGAATAGCAATAAGGCCTTAAAGCCGGAAATATGGCAGAGTGACCAGATTTTTCACATTCTTCTGTTCAAGCACTTGTCTGGATATTCTGGAGGTGTGCCGTAAAGGAAGAGATTTAACATCAAACACAATGCTCACAGCAACCCTTGGGGACAACATACTCATCACTGACGACCTGAGTATGAAAGCTGCTAACTCCCACCCACTGCTTATGTCACGACCATCCCTTGAAGCTGATTGGTTGGCAATGGTTTCGAAAAGTTGGTTAATCTGTGGTTCTTTTCATCTTCATTAATTTTCCAATGGTTGTTTTACCGAACTAAAATACGTTCTCCCGATTATCAAAAGGAAACGTTACACCCCTGAAATAAAATCATAATACGCATCTCCCTAAAAAATGGTAAAATAAAACGTAAGAAAATATGAATGAAGTCAGAAGTTCCGCAATGCTGCAATGTTGTTTTTTGTAAATGAGGTTCACCTGAATACGGAGATGACACAGGGGATCTCTTGCGTTCAAATCGGTGCACTTGAATTACAGGACAATGATAATTACCGTCTGATATTGTCAAGAGTGTTCACCATTCTAAACTTCAACACAAACCCCTCCTCAGAGCCATACAGATTGACATTTCATACTGATTTTTGGTAATTTTACTACATTTTAAGTCATAAAATCGATTTCATTGCAATCGTTTACACATTCAGTGGGATGAAAAGCAGTGACTGCACTCTACTAAACCAGAATATGCCTATGCTTAACTTGAAGTTCCAGTATGATAGGCTATAAAGTCATATTGGATATAATTTGCCGAGATTTTTCTCAAGGACATTATCTCCTTTCGAAATAACAGGATCATAAAAAATTACATAGACCTATAATGTCCTATGTCTTTTTGTCAATTTACGCAGCTTATGACGTTTGGATTGCAGGCCTATCTTATATTCAGCCATTTTATTGTGGTTCTTGTTGTGATTATTCTGACTTTCGTTGCTGCTGTTATGGCACTTGTAGTGTCTTCGAAAATTTTTCATATGGTAACCTAACATTGCAGAATGAAAATGGATCTATTCAAAAAATACTAGCGTAAAGAATTATCTGCCTACTATTGTTAATTGAAATTTAGTAATTTGTTTTAATTAAAAGTAACTGAGATCTTTATGAATATAGTCTACGCTAGAATATTCTCCCACCAACAGAGAGAGAGAGAGAGAGAGAGAGAGAGATTTACCTACTCTTATGTATCCCTTGTCCAACAGGGTAATCTACAAGAATGCCCCCCAAAAGCAAATGAATCATGGGCTACTCGCAGAATGGTTTGGATAATTTCATATATAACTTTTTCAGCTATCCTTTGTTTTTTTTCTTATTTCGTTAAGTATCTTACAATGCCTTCCTACCATAGCCTTCATTTTCATAGAAATGCTACAGCAGCCTTATAATTACTCATCACAGTAATATAATTTGTTATCCCTTTTGTAAATATATTTTCAATATAATTCATTGCGAGTGGTTCGATAGTGATGTGTAAGGCTAAGACAGCCCTATGACTGGTCTCTGTGTGCCATCGGCTACATGCCCACAAATTTTACTTCTAGTCTCTGTGGTATAAGTGGCTTTACACTTACTATGCCGTCGACACAAGTACACATGTATGTGTATATGCACATGCTTATACGTGTACATTTCACCGTTAGTGGAGCGGGATAATGGGAAAAAAAGTGCAAATGGTGATGCAAGCAACAGATTTGGCATGTGAACTCTTATTATCCCCATAAATCAAAATCAACCTCCTGCCACCTCAATATTGGGCTATTTCCAAGATGGCTGACACTTTTCCAAAATGGCTGCAAATTTGCTGTATATTTCAAATATTTTCATTTCATAAGCCTATAAAAGTTGCATACTGTCCATATAATGATTGAGAATTTGTATTTTGGCATTCTTACTGTCATGAACAGATAAAGTGAACCCATCTTTCCAATATGGCCACCATATGAACATCATATTTCCAAATTCGCCGCCAAAGATAAAAAAAGTATGTATCTCCTGAGAGAAACCAATATGTTTTGTGTATCAATTAGTTTTAGCAAGTGCAGCTGCAGAGTTCTGCAGCTAAGTCCAGATTTGTAGCACCTGCACCTGCCATGGCATTCCTTTTTGCAGCCACATTTATTCAGTTCTTGGCAAGATTTTGCTACTATTGGCAAATCTGTCCAATACGGAAACCAGGTGCCATCAATCTGTTGCCATCCCCAGTGTCTTGGACTGGGCAAAAACTGGATGACATACTAAAGACTGGCACCATATGTGCCCTGGTTGAAAGGCAGCTCTCTTGCAATGCTCTCTGAGGGCAGCCCTTGTAGGGGGAATGCAATCGTAAGCTCTTTGCTTTCTTGCAAAGAGATCAAGTCTAGCCTCATTTACATTTTTATACGAACTGCCTTGTCGTACATTAGCACCACGAACTCTTCAATAATTTGCAGGTCTTCATCTTCTACAGCTGCTGGTGTTGAACTTAGTTTGGTGAAGGTGGGTGTGGCACGCTGAAACCCATGAAAGGCAGACACCGTGTCACACCTGCTAAATGCATGGAAAAAGGGAAGGGCTGAGGCTTCTGGTCCCATGGCTGCTGCAATTTCATGGATAGGTATCCACCTCATGTCTTTTCCTCTACCAAATTTAATCCATAGTTTGTCCAAACCAGTTTTTTCTATGCTAGATATTGCTATGATGACAACGTCATTGTCTGTACTACATATGATTGCACTTGAGATATCTTCATGCTTTGCAGCATATGCAGCATGTAAAAGGACTAGTATCTGCCTCTACGTGAGTGCAGCCTTGTAGGTCAGCAGTGTCTTGTTCAGCTTTGCTACAAAGTGCAGCATCCCCTTTAGTGACAATTATGCATGATGTATCATCTGCTTGAGATGAAATGATTGTCTGCCAAATATGTAAATAGTTCAGTTTTGTTGTGGTCATTCCTGAGGAAGCTGGCCCAATTACCAGGAGTTTTCGCTGAGCTAATTACTCTCCAGCGAACTCCTGTGCCTCTTTTTTGTCTTGTTTGTGCTTTCATACTGTCTGTCCTATACACATCAAATACAATGTGTGTTTGCTTGTACTTCTGTATGTGCTTCTGATTCTTGGATAGAACTTCTTCTTTAGCATAAGACTCAAATGTAGACCCCTTGGTTGGTCTCTGAGCATTTATAAGAGCTGCACCATCCATTATGAAAACATCAGCGGTAGGCTCTTTGTCAGGTATGTCTGATGCATGCTGCTCTAGTAGAGGCAGCAGCTGTGACTTGGTCCCCTGATGCATCTGTCCATTCTGTGCCACTGATGGTGGGCAATTTTGATTTTCATGTTGAAAGAACTCATTTAAATCACACTGTCTGTTCTGACATGATATGAAGAGGCATGAGAATAGACTACAATCATCCTTTATGGTTTGCAGTGACTGTTTGCCCTTGGATTCTGTAGTAGACATCTTGCGACTGAACAATAGAATTTTGTTCTTGTGTACTGGTTCATAGAATTTGCTGGGTATCTTGAGCCTCTCGATAAAGTTTGTGAACTGTGTCTGTCCAAGGCCCCTCATTCATCTCAAGGATTCACTAACTTTGCTGTCCATAAGTCCATGACTGTCTAGCGCAATCAGATCCAATGAATCTTCCTCAAAAGGGTTGCCCATTTCTTTGATTACTTTTGCCAGATTTTCAACCATTTCAAGAAACCTTTTCTGTACAGTTTCAGTTTCATCACGATGTTTACCCTCAGATTTTGGATCAGCATCACTTCCAGTCTCAAACTCAACGATCAGGCGGCTTACTTCAGGACCAGCCACAGTCCACCTTCTGAGAGCATCTTCATCTTCAAATAGGCCAACCGCTCCCCCACCTCCTTTCACATGAGCATTATTCTGCTCGTGTGCTTGGTCTATATCCATTGAGGAAAAAGGCAGAGTAGTTTTGTGGACAGTGAAATTTCCCTTTGTGAATTCATCATGTGTCATTTTGGAGAGCCCCATGTCCCTCAAATGAACTGAAAGCCACCTGGCATAATGTACGTGGTCCAGTGCAAAGAAGAAAGGAATGAGTTCCTGCAGCACATCTTTGTACAATTGGAAATTAGACTCTCGGTATGACCTGATGAAAAACACTAGAAGTTCTAGCTGAAGCACAAGATTCCAAAAGTAGAATTGGGGAGACACTGATTCTCGTTTTCTGATCCAGCTTTCACAGCTTAGCTCAATTTCTTCTTCTGCTTCCTGGATATATGCCATATAGGCAGCTTTGCGCAGCTGATATATGCAAACTGTCACCTGGTGGGCTAGACGTGTCTTCTTCAAATGTGAAGCAGAAATAAACGAATCTGCTGTTCCAGGAGTAGCTATTTCTGCTTTTGTAAGAGCACCAGTCCAACCACTGTCTTTCACGAGATCACCCATAATTTTGAATATTGCCATTTCTATATGCAGCCCTCCAAACATAATAACCATATCACCATACTGCAATGGCCAATCCCATTGGATTTGCTTAGCAATTGCAAAAAGTGGCTGATCAACTGCTAGAACTGGGGTTTGGCCAGGATTGAGAAACTGTGGTTGCTCTTGCAATATCCATGGCATGTTTTATCATTGCAACTGAATGAGCTGCCTCTTGAAAAAGAGTAAACATTGATGACAAGCTTATTTCAAATGGGGCCTGTCGCTTCTGAGAAGCGTGATGTGCTGCCCAAGATATGGACACAGCATTTTCACTCCTGTCTGACAGACTGACTTTCTCAAGCCATTCAAACTCAACCTGTTGGTGTTCTGCACTTCCATTGGATGAAGGGAGGGGATTCTCATGTTTAAAGTGAGCAGGAGGTACATTTCGAAGAGAAGGTACTTTTTTTTTACTGTGTTCCACTTTGGATGATTTGGGCCAAATTTCTGTCCTCACCCTTTTCATCAGTGCTCGGATGCTGAAACAAAGATATGCCTGTCCCATGGAAGGATGTTTGTGCAGTTGTGGCACTTGGATTATGGTCCAGATTGTCAACAGCACAAGTTGTAAAGAGCCCTTTTCTTAGTGTAATGGGACAAACTACTTCTTCCTCCACAGCCCTTATTACAACCAAGATCTAAAGACTACAAGGTCGGCCGGCGGGCAGATTATAATTTAAAGGTCGTGGTCAGTGACGTCAGTCAAACCATGTCAAAGCTTGTATCCATACACTAATTCAGTAAACAATCGTCACGCACTGGGTCCACGTGTCCAAAATCTTCCTACTATATTTGTCCAGGGATATTGTTTTCTTTTCATTATTTAGTTGCTTTTCCTACGAAAATGCCCAACAACTGTTCAGTTTTTGGATGTTCTAATACAAGAGTGAAAACAAAAGGTTCGAACATCAAGTATTTCAGTTTTCCAAAAGACGATAATTTTCGAGTTCTCTGGAAACAAGCATGTCGTCGAGCTGATAAAATGAATCTTGAAAATGCTGTAATTTTTTCTGTTCATTTTACAAACAGTTTGCTGCAAAGTGAAAGTCTCAAAAGCAAGAGACTTTTGAAGAAAGATGCTGTGCCTTCTCTTTTCCTTTATGGAGGTAAGTTTTATGCTACAAATCATTCTGTACTTTTTGCTACGAAAGAAATATTGAATAAATAAATGAGAACTGAATTCAAATCATTATTAGCATTATATGTGATAATTGCTGACCAATAGTTTAACACAGTACGTAGATGAAAAATAGTGTGCTAAAGAATGTAGATTATATTTGATTTATCGGTTTTTCAGGAACAAACCGAGATGAAAGACTATCTGATGAAAGAAATGAGAGGGTAGAGAAGAGGGGTATGAAAAGGACTGTGAAGGAAATGCTAGTTACTTTTGGTAGTAGTGATGATACATTAGAATGTGATACTAGTGGTAGCGTAAGCATGAATGCCAATATGCGACAATTTCAGATTCCAGAGGACATACATGCTCAATGTGAATTAGATATGAATACCCTCCGTGATGAAAGCAAAAAACTAAAGGAGGAAATTGAATATCTTCGTTTAGAAAATTCTCGACTAAGGCACAGAAAGATCGTGATGAAATTGTGTACAACAGAGTTTTAGAGGTATTGGAACTGATTTTTAGTAAGCGTCAGATATCCATCTTGATGAATAAAACAAAAAATGTGAGAAATTGGACAGATAGTGATATTTCGGTGCTACTTTGGCTTATTATCTACACGCCACCTCCGAGGTGCTGGTACCAAAAACATGGCGGAAGCTCAATAGGACGCCGTGTTTAGTACTAGCTCCTCGGGGATCAAAGATATAGTTTGTTAATATAATTTGTCGAACACACAATACAGAAATGGGTGTATATAATACTTTAATCCCCGAGGGGCTAGTACTAAACACGGCGTCCCATTGAGCTTCTGCCATGTTTTTAGTACTAGCACCTCACAGGTGACGCATAGATAACAAGCCAAAGTAGCACCGATATTTCTTCGGCACTTACACTTCATAGCATAAGCCCAAAATGTTACAATTATCTCAGAGACGTGAAAGGGTTTCCATTACCCTGCAAAACTGTACTAAATGAAAGAGCAAAAAACTTCCAATGTGAATCAGGAATCCTGTCATCAATGTTGGCTTTGATGAAGTCGAATTCTGAAACCTTTGGTGAAAGTGAGAGATTAACTGTATTGTTATTTGATGAGATGAGCATTATGAGTGAATGGAGTTATGGCAAGAGCACTAACAGATTACATAAGCCACACATGAGAGTGCAAGTGGTAATGCTAAGGGGGCTAATAGGTAAATGGAAACAGCCAATATACATTGGTTTTGACGAATCAAATATGCATGAAACAATAACTGATTTGATAAAGGAAGTGGAATATGCAGGTTATCCAATGGTGGCAATAATGCATGATTTAGGGCCCTGAAATCTTAGGTTGTGGAAAAAATTTGGGATTGACCCATCATATAAGAAAACGTCCATCCAGAATCCATGTGCAGACACACAAATATTTCTCTTTGCAGATGCTCCTCATTTGCTCAAATTAATCAGGAATAGCTTTCTAGATTCTGGGTTCATGTTGTCAAACAGGGATAGAATTTCATATCATCCCTTAAGAGAAATGGTGATGGAACGTAAAACAGAGTATGGACTGGCTTACAAAATAAGTCAAATTCATTTAAAAGTTCAGGAGTCAGAACGGCAGCGTGTTAAATATGTTGCACAGCTGCTGTCAAGAAGTTGCGGTAATGTCCTTAATTTTCTGGTGAAAAGGGACTTTTCAGGAAAAATGAATGGAAAGCAACATCTCAGTTCATATCGTTAGTGGATGAATGGTTTGATATTATGAATTCCTCATCAACAAAAGGCGACAAAGCTACTCGATGTGCTTTTGGCTTAAATTTGGAGTATCAGGCAACTGTTGTGAACAAAATGATTGATATCATGTAAAAAATGAGAGTGATTAAAGGTTTCGTTAGTCGTGTCAATGGATTGCCAGAAAAGACACATCTTTGTCAATTTCAAAAAGGGATAATTCTGTCTTGCTACTCCCTTATAGGCCTGTTCGAAATTCTTAAGTCGATTATATCTTAACAAAGAGGCTTAAACAGGATAGTCTGGAGCATTTATTTGCTTGAATTAGGCAGATGAGCGGGCCACATGATCATCCCATTGCAGTAAATTTCAAGTACAGACTGAAAAAATATTTGTTAGGGAAAGAAGTAGCCCTGATAAGTGAAAAATGTAATAGTGCTAAATGTGATGAAAATCAAGACTGCCTGTCTAATACATTAGTGTGTAAGAATTCATCTACACAGGGGAAAACTGCAGACAAAGAACGAGAAATTGCCTTAGAAATCTGTCTCACCAGTCTCATTTAAGAGATATTGAATTTAATCAAGAATCGTCGATGGAAGAAGGTGATGAGATTCTTGAATTAACTGGAACAGGCAAAGTGAATGAAACACCTGCAAGTACACCCAGTTCTGTAACCAAGGAAGAATCTTTGAAGTGTATAGGAGATTATATAATTAAAAAAATTTTCATTAGAATATCCTGAATTAGAAAAACAAAGGTCCGGTGTTGTTATGATTGATAAATGTTGGATAGATGTAATGAACAGAGGTGGTCTTCATGTACCCTCAGATACTTTCTTTTCACAATTAAGTAAGATGAGAGAAATCTTTTTAGGTGTCCATGGCGAAAAATTAAAAGAGGGGAAATCATTGCGTAAGAACTCTTGCTGACGAGATGAAACTTGCTGGAGTGGCCTTACCATTTGATGTCACATATTTCTTTGCAAAAATGTCTATTTTTTGGAATTAGACATTTAAACAGAAAAATTGATTTCAATAAAAAAGGTCAAGAGATTCCAGAAGTATAAATCGGAAATATATGAAGGTTGTAAAATAGAAACATTGTAAATAAACTGAGAACTTATGAAACTGTAAATTATATTTATTTGGTGGCACAGATTCTCTTCTAGTGTCTGCTATTAAGGTTCATCAAATTCTATCTCATGTTCAAGCATCTGTTTCCTCAATATCTTAGCTGCTTTGGCCATGATTAGTGCATCATTGTAGTCACATGCCGTGGCTAGGGCTTCTCCCATTTTCCTTTTGTAGGCAAACCAAATTTCTCTTCCCTTTTTAAAGTCCTCCAGTTCTGGGATGCTGGCAAGTATCTGTTCATTCAACCGTGCTTGGTGCACAAAGGAAGCATCAACATTTAGCTGTTCCAGTCATTGTTTGTACAAATCATAAAGTTCTACCATTGTAAAATAGCAGCAACCATCTGTAGTCAGCTGCTTGTCTCTTATGTACATCTCAAGCTCAGCAAAAGCATGGGCACATGCCTCTTGTCTGTACTGCACATAATCATCTCCAATTTTCTGGGAATTTAGCCAGGCCCTTTCCCTGTTGTACACACCTGTCAGACAAGATGGGTGATACATATGGTCCTGAGAAACAATATCTCCAGCACTAAGCTTGGCCAGAGGTTTCTCATCTAGTAGGTTGGCGGCACATCATTACAGCTTTTCATGTAAAGGCAATGTCATGGCCAATCGTAAATCTTTGATTGGTGCTGGTTGGTCACAAATAAAGCATATTCCTTCTTTCTCAGTCTTAGATTCTTCTTCATCTTCTTCATCTGCCTTCTGGCTACTACGTGTGAATTTTGCTGATGGGGCATCATCATCATCTTTTGTCTTACACAATGACTTCCTTTTCCTTTCTAGTTTTGTTGTTTTGAACTTTGTTATTTTCAAAGGTCTGCAGAATTCCATCACCTTCATCAAGCCTTTTGGGATGAAATGGTATAGGCATTGCATTTAACTTATAGAATTCAGGAATGTTTGTAGCAAGGGTAACATAGCCAGCATCAGATGCATCAACTAGTCTTTCACGTGTGTCCTCTTGGCACAAGCAACAAAGCTTCCAGTTAGTCATACTATCTTCCTTTAGGAAAGACAGTGACTTCCAAGATTGTCCTGCCATTGCTTTTGTTCTATAGGCCGAGGGTTTATCCTTTTACCACCTATATAACATATATGCACTTCCAGATATGGGATACAACTAGACTCAGATATGTCATAATCCTACCCCTAGCCCAGTCATTCATCCAATGCTATTTAATTCCTGTGTGATCTGTACACCATCTAGAAGACTAAAGCCCCATCTTCCTTGGCTCGGCTCTCCCGTGCTGGCACATCCTGTCAATTCAGGTGCAGCTGCTTAACTTTGAAGTGGGGCTAGCTAAACACCATTTGGGAAACTAATAACAAATCTCTGCCACTAGCTAGCACTGAACCCCATTGCTGAGTTTCACAGCTATAGTGTCAACCAGTGTGCCCTGGTAGTACACTGATACTACACTATTACACTTTTACATTAAGCTTATTACCCATTTTTTTTTTCCTAAATGAGGATGAAAATGAATTAACTGGGGATTAATTGATTTCTAATCTACAAAAAATGAAATGATCAGGCTGAAGTTACCCCAAATCCATGTATTACCCGACCTTTAGCCTCATATATGAGCTAACGTACCAATTTTTGGCATTTTGGCGGACACTCTCGATATAGTGACAGCCATCTTGGATACTTCTATGCAGAGAAATGTATCTACATATATAAAGGCTTGTTTTTAATATTTTGATATAAACTGGGAGTGACTTTGGGATTTGAATGTGATTAATCAATTAAATACCAATTTTCAAATATCCACAGGACGCCATTTTGAAAACCTGTCGGCCATCTTGGAAAATGGCAAAATTTTGTGTGGCCGGAGGTTGATAATGAGACCAAGGGACAAGAAGAATAGTTGAGCCAAGTTTCATGCTTGTATCACCATTTGCACTTTTCCCCTATTTTTTTGTAGTTACCCGCTCCACTACGTACACATATATACATTATTTATCGTGGGATCAGAGCTACTATACGTATTAAAAGCTACTCATTTCCAACAGGTATGGGTGGAACACTATTTGCAATAAGAAATTGATGTGTAGGCCCATGCAATGTCATTAACTCAAAATATAAGATTAAGTCTAATCCTTCGGACCAGCCCTAGGAGAGCTGTTAATCAGCTCAGTGGTCTGGTTAAACAAAGGTATACTTAACTCTGATGTGTAAACCTATACCCTGTCATTGCCTCAAAATATAAGAATCTGATGTGTAAGCCTATGCCCTGTCATTGCCTCAAAATATATGGAATTGACATGTAGGCCTATGCCCTATACACTGCCTCAAAATATAAGAATTTTATATGTAGGCATAATCTCACAGTGATGATAATATCTGACATGCAGGATTATGATGAATTAATACCCTACTATCGGAACTGGCTCCATAAGTCTACTCTTCATTTCAATTACTGTGGTCTATGTGGAATCGCTTATGCAGGCCAATGCCAATTTAAAAGAAAAAAAAAGCAAGATGCTTGTGTATTTAGGCTGCACATTATCAAAATAAAAAAGAAGTTGCACAGACAGAATGATCCAAGATCTTCGTAATATATCTTTTATTGGAGATATCAACTGCATACTTCACAATTCCAGGAACTCAAATCTGTGGTGTCATCATTCATGCCCAGAGCTCAACATGACCGAATGGAGTGAAATCTGTACTGGCAATCACTTGGACAGTTAACTAGTGTGATGTCATTCCCCTTTCGGAGGCTAGCCAATCACTGACGTGGAGTGGGCAGGGATTAGCTGCAAAGGGCCATGGATTTTGCTATAATGCTAAGCTTCAGGCTAGTGAGTTATCTGTTGCAGATCCACTGCAATCAACCTTATAACTCACTCTTCTCTGAAGCAGTTAGGTCATCCTATTTAGGTGACTATCAGATTAACACACAAGTCTGTCTATTCTTCAGACTGGAAGGTTAGACAAATTTGAAAAGTTTGCTGACTCTTCTACTATAGGTGACAAGTCATCCTTTGATTCTTCAAAGGAGACCAAAGGACTAAATAACACTTGATGAAACTGTTGAAGCATCTCCCAATGCTCACAAGGTAATAATTGTTTGAGACAGACCCAATTCTAATTCAACTGTGGTGGAGTAATTTGGTTAGGTGGCAACCTTATATATTTTAGTTACAGAGATCTTAATTACGTTAGATGAGGTGGTCAAGGGGGCGAGGGCCCCATCCAGGTAAGAACCCAGCACTCTAAGTTAAATACATCCTTGTAATTAACCAACTTGTTTTGTGTTCTGACCAACCCAAAAACCTCGATTTCCCACTGTGGTCCCTCAAAATTGTATGATTCACATGGTGGGGCCTATTAATTAAGTCTAAAACTACCCATTTACCAATGAAATGTTAACCATAAATATTCAAAAGACACAACAAGACGTAGGGCAATCATAATTCCAACTCAGAAATGTGATTAGGCCTAAGCCTATGATTTACAGTGAACCCCCCGTATTCACGGGGGATGCATCCCACACCCCCCCGCGAATAGGTCAAATCCACGAATGCTTAAAACCCCTCTAAAAACACTTAGAACTGCCCATTTTGATAGCTTAAACCAAGAAAAACCCTGTAAAACTGCTTATACCCGAGTATTTTAATAGTTTTATCACAAAAAGTGCATTTATTCATGAAAATTATATGAAAATACAGTAATTAGTGAATATTTCCCAGTGAAAAATACCGCAAATGGGCGAATTTTCCGTGAATGATGGCTAGATATGCTCCACAGAGAAACCCGCAAATGCGTGAGTCCGGGAACCATGAGAACGCGAATACGGGGGGTTTACTGTATAGTAAAATTCTACAGTAAAACTACAGGGTATCTCTGCACGGACTGCCATGGTGTGTTATGGAATGGTTCCGCGCATGTGCAAGTCATTAGGGAGCAAAATATTCAAGTAGGGATTGGCTAAGGAAACCTATTATACAAGGAACTATAATAACCTAACCTAACTTAGCTGGCCATGTTACTTAATCTGGGGGCTTTGTCCCCGAATCCTAACCCCCCATGAAGGCAACTCCACTTTTTACCAAAACCTCCCCTACAACACTGCGCATGCACAATAGCATTCTAGGATAGCCAGCATACAAAAACATATCAGTTCTGATGTTAATTACTGGTTAATTATAGTCGACCACCAAAAAATAACGGTAAATTGTTAATAAGCAACCACAATACTACAGGAAAAGTCAATTTCCAAGGTAGGCTAATACCCGATGCGGAGCAACCCCATAGTTCTACCAAATCTACCTAGTTTCACCGGTAAAATTTTACAAGTCACCAATAAGACTCCAGCCAGCCATTTTTGCACGAAAAACCATTTTGAGTTTTTCATGCAAAAATGACTAGGAAATAATAGGGCACTAAAAGAACCTTAAAATACCAATATAACTTCACCTACGGGTGTTGACTGGTTACAATTTTGCCGTATTAGCTATGGAGGGGAGGGGTATTCTTACCTTTTAAGTCGTAAATTTTCTAATTTTTTTATTTGTCATTTGCGCATAGTGTTTATGGGGTTCAAAATAATGAGAATGAAGAGCTCTTTTCAAAAATGTAAGTTACAATTTCATAGTGTGTATTGGCAACTTATAAAATAATACCGTTTCACCTTTGGCTAGGTCTAGCCTAGTAGTGGGCCACAAGCAGAGCAAAACATCTTGACACGTTGGGTCTTTCAATGGATCCGGCGGAAGGCAACCCAACGTTACCAGGCTACAACAAGAGGCTGCGTAGTTTCAGCTTTACCCTTTTTTAACCACTGTTCTCCTTGGCTAGCCTAACTTGTGCCACATTTGCTTGTCTGCAACTAGCCTAGACTTAAAGTCATTATAATCACTGTAATGCTGTTCTAGGCCACTTCTGAATCAGAAAAATTTTTAAGTAGCTTAGCTCACAATTAAAAGAATGGGGTGTATGTTAAGGTGGCTTACCTAAAGCTTCTTGTAAACCAAATTGCGCTCATCATGGGCTATATAACGTTCAAAAAAATAAAGCGACCTACCTGTTTCCAAATGAAACCGAGCTCCTCAGGATGGATCCTTTTAACATTACAGACATCGCAAACCAATTAAATTTCACAAAACATTAACCCTTCCACCATATAACACACACAAATTCAACCAGGAATGGTAATTTCCGCAACTCGGTCCACTGCCCGCCCCAGTTCGAAAACAACAAGTTAACTCACTTCAGCCAAACGTCAGAAGTGATACCAAATCTCATATACCAAAATAATTTAATTTCCATTAAAAAATAGTGCTAAAACCAATGTCGAAGAAATATCCTAACTCTGTAATAAATTTCAGACCTAATTAACTTTCACACAAATATTTTATATAGTCATAAATAAAAACAAATAATTAAGGTCAGCTGCACTGCATTCAGAGAAAAATATAGGCTATACATCTTGTTATCAATGCTGCCAAGCGTTGGATGAACACCTACGGTATTGTGGTCTCATTTCCTGGTCTTTGGGGTGGTAGTTGCTCTTACTAAATCTGAGCAAAACGTAACGTAATTACAAGTTTTTGTTTCTAGGATATTTAGTTTTCTGTAAACGATAATTTGCACAAAACAAAGGACGAAAATTTGCTTTAGAATGTCTCCCTTTTCCTTTAAATTGCCTTAACGTCTATCACAGCACGCCAAATAGGCTAACTTATCCATTATGTTGTTTTAGTGTCATGGTTAATCACTAGGAAGGACTAAAATTGCCTTCTTTCAGGAACAGGTTCAAGACAAAAATCTTTCAGTTGAATACAATTTATGACTTTAACATCCCTTTCACGATGGTATACTAGAATTTATGTGGTTTGTTCTTGGGTATTTCAATAGTCCCCGCTAGCGGATCCGGGGGGTGGGAGTTGCCACCTGGGTACTTTGCCCCCCTTGAAAAATAATGATTTAAATAATAACATATACAAGGAATATAAAAATGGGAAAAAATTAAAAAATTATTATAAAATAAGACAATTTTGAGAAAAAATAATAATGACTAATTATAATCAAAATAATCTTAATGTTAATGATAATGGGGATTCGGCGCTTCCTGATGGAACAGGCGATTGCTGCCCATTTCATAATTTCTACTTAAATATTGAGTGATATGCTGAAGAAACAATATGAAAATTGATGCTGCCACCCCCGAAATTTTTCTGGATCCGCTAGTGAAAGTCCCGGTGCACTCTCCCAAAGCAAAAAGATTCTGGTTGGTGCATACAAAGAGAGAGTCAAAGAGTTGCTGGACTCTGAGTCACAAAATTTGTCTATACTGTATCCAAAATTGATTCTTTAAATTTAAGTTATCTTTTACCTGTACCCGAAACCCGCCTCACGAAAAATTGGTTTCCAGTGTCAATGAGTACAGAGGTTTTTGTCACTTTATATCTTTTTATGGCATCCAAAAAAGATTACCTTTTGGATACTTTATGAATTAAAATTTATCCAACCAAAAGTTGCCCTCGGTTCACAAAAGAGAAGCAGACTTCCCCTCTCACGGTCTCCTTAAATTCAAATGCAGCCATTTGTTATATAAAAATTGTGATACTGAAAAGAAACAGTGAAAATTGCCCCTTTACTCTGACGAAGAGGAAATCAGAGATCTAAAAATGAAAACAAATATTGAGGTTTGCGTTTTCCTAACGAATGGAAAGAATGTTGATGATAAGCTGGGTATTGAAAATTTGATGTTTAGCAAAATTGGCCCCACCTTCCCCAACCACATTGCTGACTAAAAGAATTTTTTCTAGTCTCATGTATACAAAAAAGAAGGAATAAGATGGGACCAAAAATATTAAATATTATTTTAGAAACTAAATGTTACGATATCCATGGAAGAAAACCGTATGAGTAAAGATATTAAACATGAACACGAAAATCTTCACAGTGTCTCTATGTATGGTTTCAAAATACAGGTAATCGAAGACTAGTTCATTATTATTCACATCCTGAGTCGTAGGATAATGAGAAAAAAAAAGTAGGGTAATTTCAGTATCTCTCTCTGGGACAGAGAGGTCTACAGAGGCTGGCAACACTGCTTGTTATGAGAGAGTGCTAACAACATAAATAACTTATAGTTATGACACATTAATTGATATACAGTTGAAATACATGAGATTTCATGAGTCTGACATGAATCATGCAGCGACTGTGAGATATTGTAAAATATTTGAGGACACTGAAAGGAGAGAACAGAATTAACATACTGTAGGGTATCGATTCGGAGAATATGCAAATGAGACGTGCCTTCATAACAGTTCAAGTCGGATGGAGATAAGACTAGATTTTTATCTTTCATATTCCAGACTTCGATTGGTGTTTTTAATAGCCTTGTTTCCAGAACTGAGAATAATAAGGAACTTGTAAAACTTATAAATACTGCTATGGCAATCTTATAAAAACAATACCTGAAAGATGAAACATTACGTACTTTTTTTTCCGTCATTCCCTTATTTTAATGGTAAATTCCACTCAGGATTATATTTTCTCCAAGTTATATGTAAATATGCAGTATGTAACTGTACGGCAGTTGTACTATTTATAGAGTTTCAAAAGGCATCCTTCAGACGGTTGCGAGGGCTGGAGCAGAAAAGAATAAAATAACCGGATACAAGAAACACCATCAGGCCATGAGGCTATAGAGTGTGAATGGAAATATAGTGGAACAGACCACAGCTTACACAAAATAAAAGCGAGGCTCTGAGCATGACAGAGTTCCAGAACTGGACAATAAATCAACTGAAATATTGCAATGTGGAGGAGGACATTTGGAATACGTACATCTCAAAAGTCATTCTTTTTACTATACCTGTATTTACATTCTCTGTCTCCCATCTTACTTTCCAACCTCTCAAAATTTTTGTCAACATTATTTTCAACGCTGAATGACCTCACAGGTCCCAGTGCTTGGCCATTGGACTAAATTTCATATTCCAGTTCCAGATATGGAGGCAAGGAGGAACGCCAGGTGTATGGGATGCTGTAATATCTACAGTACATCATACTAGCATTCACAAAGGGAAATAAAAGTCACACACTTGAGCAAAGCCAGTCTGTGCTTATAAAAGGAACCACTAGAGATAAAGTAAATTACAATATATATAAATAAATTATATATATATATATATATATATATATATATATATATATATATATATATATATATATATATATATATATATATATATATATATATAGTCGCTGTTCCTGGTACGTTGGACTCCATATTCATATGAATTAGATAATTAAAACTGGTATGATATTGATAGTGCCTATTGTGATCTGCAGGTTCCCTAGAAAATTCCATAAGCATTTTGCACTCTTGTGATATGAAATACTAGTAACCTTATCAAGTTAAGAAATTCGGAGTCCTGTCCAGAATTAAATATCTTAAATCAGATCTTATTTGGAGGTGAAAGAAATAAAAATTCCTAAGGCCTGGAATATTTAAATGGAGTGCCTTACAACATTTCCTTTTAAAATGTGCTACAGGGCCAGAGTATAATTAAGCATCTCCAGAAAAAAATTAAAGTAAATCGATTTTCAATTATACATTAACCATAAACATATAACAATTGAAATATAAAATTTAGGCCAAAGGCCAAGTGCTGGGACCCATGAGGCCACTCAGTGGTGAAAGTGAAATTAGGAGTAAGAAAGGTTTTTAAGGTGTAACAGGAAGAAAACCTCGCAGTTGCACTATGAACCAACTGTTAGAAAAAGGTGGAAAGTAAGATGGAAGACAAATAGGAATGGAGGTAGGCCTACAATTAAAGCTATGAAAAGGGTTGCAGGTAAGGGCCGAAGGGACGCTGCAAAGAACCTTAAATGATTCCTACAGTGTACCGTGTGACATGTACTCATTGCACTAACCCCCTACTGAGATCAACTTATAACAATAAACTTAAAAGGCTCCATAAAATTGGAAATTTTTAAAACTAAAAAGCTACAAGTGAACAGGTTAGCGTGGTCAAACCATTCCACCTGGCAAGGAGAGAAAAATGCCCTCAGGATCGGCAAATCATCTGAGGGGGTATAGTGATGATAGTTGTGTATGTAAAAGGTACGAAATTGGTGAACAAGGAACTGACTAAGTAACAAGGAACTCATTCCTGATAACCAAACAGCGATGGCATTTTCCCAGCAATCAGCCAAGCAACTTTTGCACTCCTACTTAGCCTGCCCAACAAACACCTAAAAGAGAGAGAGAGAGAAAAAAAAGGAAAATGGTAACAGTAAAAGAGCGTGCTTGTTGCACCCTCAAGCAAGTGATCTCAAACTCAAGATTCTGGAAAGCCATGGTACCGAGACAATAGCACACAGCAAGGTTTGAATAGAATATAGAATTTGTCTATGGCCAAGTGCTGGAACCTATGAGGTCATTCAGATCTAAAAGGGTAATTGACAGCAAGAAGGTTTGAAAGGTATGACCGTCAGGAGGTATCAGGCTCCCCAAACTGCAGAAGGGGGCCCGATGACGTCGATGTGGATGTGACCGAATCGCTGATGAGGCTGAGGAAAATTGGTGATCCAAGATTCAGTGTGCCGGGATGTTTTGCTCGTCTGGCATGGGATAGAGCTCCTTGCCCACTGGCGGACGTCCTTGTTGATGCCGTGCTAGACGAACTTGTCAGTCATGAGGCATGCCATTGTGCGCCCCGATGGATGGGAGAGACCGTGGACTATGTCGAACACTTGTTTTCTCCTCGATGCAGGCACCAGGGGGCTTGGGTGGCCTGTGCTGGTGTCGCAGAGGAGAGATGTGTCCGAGTTAGCTAAGGGCACGTCTTCCCATTTGACAGCCATCACTGCTGTCCTGTAGTCTGCCGTCTCTGGGTTCACAGCTTGTTCTCTCGCGAGGTCTTCATTGTCGATGCCGAGGTGAAGGGAACTGATTTCTACTCGACAGAGCGTCGGCCACTGGGTTTTTCTTGCCAGGAACGTAGTTGATGGTGCAACCAAATTCAGAGATGGCGGTCAGGTGCCGCTGTTGCCTTGCAGACCAGGCGTCCCCGATTTGCAAATGCATGAGCCAAGGGTTTGTGGTCTATTAGGATTGTGAATTTGGTTCCCTCCTGCAGGTATTTGAAGTGCCTCACAGCCTGGTAGATAGCCAGCAGCTTTCTGTCGAAGGCACTGTAGCAGGTCTTCGCTGGCAAAAACTTGTGGCTGAAGAAGGCCAAGAGCTGGGGCGTGCCATTCACCAGCTGCTCAAGTACTGCACTGCAGGCGATGTTGCTGGCATCCGTTGTCAACCTGAGGGCAGCAGTGAGGCTGTGGTTAGTTAAGGTGGCGGCACTGGAGAGGGCCCTTTTCGTTTGGATGAATGCCTGCTGCTGTGGAGCTTCCCATGTTAGTGTTTTTGGTTTCCCCTTCAGGATTGACGTCAGGGGGTACATGATGTGGGCGATATCTGGGATGAAGCGCTGGTAGTAGTTTATCATCCCGAGAAACTCCTGAAGGGCCTTGATGGTTTGTGGTTCATGGAAATTTTCTCTAGTTTTAACTTTAGAGGCCATGGAGCGCACTCCTGCTGGGGAAATCTCATGGCCAAGGAAGTCCACTTTTTCTTTCCCGAAAATGCACTTGTCGAACCTGACAACTAATCTGCTGTCCTGCAGGTGTTTCATGACGGCGCGGACGTGGCGAAGGTGTTCCTCTGGGGACCTGGAGAAAATGAGGATGTAGTCGACGTAGCAGATGCAGAAAGGCAGATCTCCCAAGACAGTGTTCATCAGGCGCTGGAATGTGGTGCCTGCATTCCTGAGACCAAAAGTGGAATAGGAAAATGTGTAGCTCCTGAAAGGCGTGATGATGGTGGTTTTTGGGACATCGTCGGGATGTACAGAGACTTGGAAGTACGACTTCAGTAGGTCCATCTTGGAGAAAATTTTGGCTCCGTGGAGAGAGCCCATCAGGTCTTGCATGTTAGGGAGGGGGTAGTGGTCTGGTACTGTTACCAAATTCAGGCGCTGATAGTCCCCGCAGGGTCTCCATGGACCATCGGATTTCTTTACTGTGTGGAGGGGAGACACCCACTGGCTTCATGCCTTTTTACAGACACCCATGCGTTCATTTCTGCGAAGGCCCATTTGGCGTCTTGTAACTTCTGGGGGAACAGTCGTCGGAACTTGGCATCGTGATGTGGTGGAAGATGCCGTGCTTTGCTGAAGCCCCAGGTGACTGGCGTAGTTCTGGTTTGAGTATGTCCAGGACCTCCTGTAGGTGGGACGTGTAGCTGTTGGGGGCTGTGGAGCATATGGTGGGCATTCCAGGTCCGGTGGAGAGCTGACAGGAGTGGCATGTTCCTGTGTCGAGGAGGTGTTGTCTGGTGACGTCGACTAGAAGTCCGTGGTGCCCTAGTAAGTCCGTGCCCAGTAGGGGGAACTTAACATCCGCTATGACAAAAGGCCAGTGGTATCTGCACACAAGGATTGAGATAGCCCAGGTTGTCGTGCCATAAGTGCAGATGGGAATTCTATTTGCTGCTATGAGGGTGGGTATTGAGTCAGGTATTTTTTCTAAACCTTCCCTGGATGGCAGGAAGACCGGCTGCATTGCCCCCATATCTACCAGCAGGCGTCGTTTGGAAATTTCATCCCTGATGAAAAAACCTGCTGGGCGGGGGGAGTTGGATTTCCCGGCCACAGCTGTTACTTGTGGCTGCCTTTGTCGTTTTTTGTGAAAGAACACGGAGGCCTGCAGGTTCTGGCGTTGGTCCCGAACTTCCTATGGTTGAAGCACCACGCTGGGTTTGACCATGTCCCGTGCTCTCTGAGCGGCAGTCTCTTCTTATAAACGGCGTTGATGTCTCAGTCATCGTCGCCATCTTCCCCAGACAGGTTGCAGGATCCCAGGGTGGCGGCTGCAAGGGCTGTGGTGTGTATAGAGGCCTGGCCTTTTATAGTTTCTGGGCATCATCAACTAAGGCAACCATGTCCAGGTTCTCTGCATCCCTTATCTGGTGCCGAACTTCCCGTGGAGGCGCAGAAGGAAAATTGCTTTTTTTAGATCTATTGTCCTTTTCCTCCCATTCTCATCGCGGCCTGGGAGTGTTATCAATCCCTGCAGCTGGTCCCAGGCTTTCCTGGGTGATGCATCTCCAAGGGGCTGGGATAACAGGTCGAATGCGCGCTGCGCTCTCTCAGACACGGGTATGGAGTAAGAATTCAGCAGTTTGTTTTTTAAGTCCGTGTATGTGACTTTGTCTGGTTGTGTGCCCAGGTAGGGGGTGATTCTGTTGAATTCTTCTTCTGGGAGCACTGTCATGACTATGTCTGGTTTGGTAGCATCATCGTCTGAGATGCGGTCACGTGAAAATGTGCGTCTGCACGCCGGAACCATGATGCCATGTTTTGCAGTGAGAACGGGGGAAGTTTGAGTGTGTCTGGCTTTGTTGGCGAGAGAGGCATACAGACAATGCTCACAGGTTCGCATTGAGGTTCTGCTTCTGACATCTTTCCTTCTCATGCACCAAAACACGGGAAAGTGCGCCGTATTGAGTCCGTTAATGGTGCTGATTTGTTTGAGAGGTCAAACGAAGTGCCAAAACGTGTCCTTTTGGGTACGCCGTATTTAGTCCATTAATGGCACGGTTTCCACCAGGGAGGGTGCTATCAGAGGCCTAAACTTTACGCTGTAGTTAGTCTGCTAAAGGCTTTCTGATGGTAGGGTGCTGCCGTCATTAGCCCGTTAATGGCTGGGCCAAAACCGCGCTACGTGTCCCTGACCCAGGGTCACCAGTATGAGGTTCAAGAGTAATGTCAAAACAGAGACTGATTCTTTTTTATTCTTGACAGGTGTTTATAAAACAAAAAGCGGACGGAAAGGTAGCAGGCAACCCGAGGCCCCCCACTGCGTCCATATGGAATTTGTTTTCTGACAAGCATAAAAATACATACAATATTTGTTACATGGCACATAAAAGGTAGATATACATATCCGCGGAAAGGCCGTACGACGATGCATAAAATGAGGTACATAAAGAATCTGAAATAAAGACAGGTAATATACATGATGTGATTAATGTACACCTGAAGGGGGAAACACAAGAAAGGAGAGGCGATTTGTCGCCCTTACACCAACAAGTTCATGTGTCCTGTATACCTTTGCATCTCCCCCATTTAAGATATATACAGGGTGTCCATAAAGTCTCTTTGCAATTTAAAAAAAATATATTACAAAAGCCATTGACGAGATATCTTAATCAGATTTGTTCTGTGTACTCAGCAGTTATCAAAGTCTTTAAATACATTGCATTTGTATATTTCAGGTACCCTGTTGATGAAAGATGTACTGTTCAATGAAACTCTAAAAAATGGCTACCTCTCAAGAAAAGGCACAATAGGGACTGCATGTTCCTGGGTTCCTAAATCAAACATTTCCAGACCGGTGGATTGGAAGGGATGGCCCAATTCGTTGGGCACCTCTTTCACCAGATATCACTCCCCTGGACTTCTTTCTATGGGGTTGTGTTAAAGGTATCGTGTATTGAACAAAGATACGGGACATCACTGATCTTAAGAAAAAGATTACTGATGCCATTGCCACCACTGATAAGCCTGTGCTACAGTGAACATGGCAAGAAATCGAGTACTGTCTTGATGTGCCTCGTGCAACTAATGGTGCCCATATAGATGTGTATTGAGGCAAAAAACTTCAAAATGTACTCCTTATTTTTGTAATAATTTCCACATATTTGTCTGTTCATTTGCTTAAATTGTAAAGAGACTTTATGGAATGCCCCATATAAAGAAGTGTTCAGAGCTTCATGGCCTCTCTTTTGATGTTAAGCACTCAAGGGGACTGGGATCAGTTACACCCAAGTTTGTCATGGAATTTGCAGTGAAGACTCAGAATCCATTGGTCCCTGACATCAGATTCGAGTCCTTTTTGATCCCTTCTCTACAGGAATTTGTTGGTAGTGATCAGGATGAGATATTACTGTGTCTAGTTAGAGTGCTAAGGTACTATCATAAGAGAACTTGACATCTCAAGCCTGAGTGTCGACGCCTCTTTGGAGGTACTGGCTCGACTAAGAAAGAAATGTCCAAGAACATGATCTCTTTCTGCCTACGCATAACAGGTGGGGGTGTGGTAGAACAGAACCTACTTATCTTGTTCTACCTTCGGGATGTTGCCCACAATTCCTTGGACATGTTTTTCTTGGGTTCTGTGGTAGCTGCCCAACAAGGTGTATAGTTCACCTGGCTCCCCTAAGGGGACAGGTAACATCTCATCTAAGGTATTCAGTAAGAGAGAGAGAGAGAGAGAGAGAGAGAGAGAGAGAGAGAGAGAGAGAGAGAGAGAGAGAGAGAGAGAGAGAGAGTGTGTGTGTGAAGGTCTTCTCCCTTTCCTCTGTCACCTTTCTCTCTCGTAGGGCAGAGAGTCAGGAAGCGAGCTGTTATGTGCTTGGCAGATGTGGATTGCAGGTGAGTTGTATGACACAGGTATCCTGTCCATCATCTTTATTTTTTATAGATTGATTGGAGAGGGATAGATAATGCAACAAACCCACTGGTTTTAACAGCAGGTTTGGCTGTCTCCGATGCATATTGGTTCTTTCAGCCTTCAACACAGTAATGAAAGCAAACTCATTACTTTATGCCCAGAAATCTAGCAGTTGTAACATCCCATATATTCAGCAGGCTAGAGGTGCAGGAGTCCTTCCTCTGCTCTTCCAGATCAAGGAGGTGTTCTTGGGTAGGCAACCCAGACTCCTCCCAGCAATGGGTCAGTCTACTATGTAAAGAACGGTTTGTATGTCTAGGAACAAATGGCAAATTTTTAGTGTAATGTTTATTTTTCCTAACATAAAATCTGAAGTTCTTTACATTAATGGCCCACCTCAGCCACCCCTCACTCTGGTACCTGGTCCAGAAGGCAAAGTGGGGTGTAGACCGTCAGTTGGGTGGGCTTCCACCTACGTGTCAATAGTTAACGACCTTGTCTGGAAAGTTAAACGGCCGTTCCAGCTCACATTAGCAAGCTACAGCCCTATGTAAAGAATCTCAGGTTTGTATGTTAGGAAAAATACAAATTACTTTAAAAATCTGCTATTCTAACTCACTGGCAGATCTAATGAAATCCAGTACCTTGTGCAGTCTATTATTTCATGTTACAGAAAGCTTTTGAAAAATTGAGGAAGACAACTAGCAGAGGTTTTTGGCCAAGGTGCTAGAGTGGAAAAATTTATTAGGTTTGAATAGGTCACTTCATTTATGTAATTTGTTGATTAAGACATATGTAATGAGGTCAACTCATCCTCTAAATATTTGTTCTTTTAATCGTAAAGGTTTTAAATTTAAGAACTTAGAGTACATTAAAAAAGTTTTCAAGTGTACAGACTTCCTATGTTTGCAGGAAACCAGGTTACATGATTTAGAAACCAGTGTACTTCACAACATTCTACCAAATTGCCAGTTCGTGGCAAAATCAGCCATGGATGCACCAGCATTACCTGTCTACATCAAAAGAAAATGGTAAGGCTTGAATATTGTATGAAAGAAAATGTGTGTCTGAATATAGGGGTAACCTGATTAGCTTTCGCCTTGGTAAGAGTACAGTAACATTTGTAGGAGTGTTCACGTGTAGCTGTAAGCCATATATTTTTAAGGGTACAGTAATATCGTAAGATGACTTTGAAATGATATTAAAGTGTTTTAGGATGAGATTTTTTGTGGAGCATATCTAAAATTTTGGCTAATTATTTTCATTTTATTTTCATAACTAAATACATTTTTTTGTATAAAAAAGTTCTTTACTAATTTTCAAATATTAATACAGTAAAACCCCAGATTTGCGTTCTCACAATTCACAGGCTCAGCGATTTGCGGAATTTTCTGTGGAACCTACCTATAAATTATTCGCAAGAAAACTCACCCATTCGTGGATTTTTTCATAGAGCAATATTCTGTATTTTCATATTTTCATGACTAATTACTGTACTGTACTTACATATACATTTTATAATAAAATAATGACTTACAGTACTAATTTTCAAATATTAAGTTTAATAAGATTAAACAATAACATTAAATAATAAAAATAATAATTCTCTCTCTCTTTCTTTCTCAGATTTCTCTCTCTCTCTCCTCTTTTTTTTTCCTGTCTTACTGAGATGAGGGAAAGAATTTTTATATTTTTCCATTATAGACAAATATACTGTAAACAAATATGTATGTTTATCTGTTTTGTATGGTAAATAAATGATTTACTAATTTTCAAATACTAATATTAATGTCTACATTAATATCAATTCATTAAAGAATATATAGTGAATTAGTAAGATTTTAGTTCAATCCCTGATCTTTTTCTGTATCCAGCTCATGGGGAGGGATGAAGGTATAACTGTCATTATAAAAAAGAAGGGTTGGTGCCTTGCCGAAAAGTCTCCCTCTCTCTCTCATCTACTAATCTAGATTATGTTCTTTGTATTTTGTATCTCTCTCTCTATCTCACTGAGATAGATATGCATCTGTAACATATATGTTTATTTGTTTTGTATACTGTAGTTTTATAGGTAAACATGATGTTACTTTGTTAATCATTTTTTCATATTTTCCATGCTATAATTACATTTATGCATTTCTGTAGTAAAGTATGTAAAATTTTAAAAGAAAACATATCGATTCCCAGTCTTCTCCGGAGAGGGGAGGCGTAATCTAACTGTCAATTTATTTTGATATATTGACCGCAAAGGGTAGAAAACATTGCCCACTTGGTGGTCAAATAAAATAGCTACAAAGGATACTGAAAAATCTCTCTCTCTCTCTCATGCCAGAATGTGAGAGAGAGAGATAGACAGAAAGGGAGAGTGGTTGATAGAAAGATATATTCTCTCTCTCTGTTATTGGCTGGAAGGGTTAGAAGTACATACATATATATTTTTAAGGGTAAAATGTTAAAGATGACTTTGAAATGATATTAATATCGTTTCAAAGGTTAATACAGTAATAGGATAATAGTTTAAGGTATATTTGATGTAGGATGTTAGTTTAAGGTATACATTTGGTATTTGAACTTCAAGATAGGCAGTTATAAGCATTTTTAGAGGGGGTTTTAACTATTCGCGGATTTTAACTATTCGTGGGGGGTTATGGTAGGCATCCCCCGTGAATATGGGGGTTTACTGTATTAATGTAAACACAGCAAAATAACAATAAAATGTATTTTTTTCTTGAAGAACATTTGCCAAACGATGCACAAATTCCAAACAAAAACTTGCAGGAAAGAAAATGCAGCTTGGGAAGCTGAAACACCTAGGCACAATGCTACTTGACACACTATTGGCTGGCATTTGCAAAGAAGCCAATCCAGGGGCGCCATTCATTTTGCTTGGCACTGACTGACTGTAACCCCCAAGACTTTGTCTCGAGGAGATGTGCTGCGGGAGCCTGTATCTCTGATATTCAAGTGTTTCACTGCCTATCTTTGTGTCTCGTTTTTAATCATCTGTATATTTTTAATTGTGACCTAAGATGCCTCCTAAATGCCCTGCTTGTTTTAAGGCTCCCAGCAAAGTGCCTAAGCATCAGAAAAATGTCATGACACTCAAGGAGAAGGTAGTACTTCCGGAAATGTTGAAGGAAGGGACAAGTTATGCCACAGTTGCCAGCTATTATGGCATAAATGTGAGTACTATCCAGTACATCAAGACGAAAGAGGTGGAGATACGGAAGACCGTGGATGCTAGCTTCTGTGGTAGTGTCAAACGGTTTTCACTGTGCTTGATAAGGGCATCATGAGGATGGAGTCAGCCTTGGCATTGTGGATAACAGGCTGCTGTAAGAAGAACATCCCCCTCGATGTCAACATCATTTGTGAGCAGGCACGACACCTCTACCAGCAGTTTTCGACAGTTACAGAAGGCGGCGACGTACAGGAAGCAGACTTCTTAGGCTTCGACGACCTCGCAGAAGAAGAGGAAGAAGCAGGACCACAGTCAGCTCCTGAAGGTTTTCAGGCCATCAAGGGGTGGTTCCACCATTTCCATAAGCGGTTCCACCTAAAGTCTGTTTCTCTACACGGAGAAATGGCATTAGCAGACACAGAAGCAACCCTGAAATATCCTGAGACCTTCTAGAAAATCATCAGGGCCAAGTACTACTGTCCAGAATAGGTGTTCAACATGGACAAGACTGGCTTATTCTGGAAAAAAAAATGCCTTCACAGACATAACTCATGATGGACAAAGTCAGAAGCCCAAGGTTTAAGGCCCAGAAGGATAGAGTTACCCTCATAATGTGTGGCAATGCTGCTGGCTTTATGCTGAAACCAGGCCTCATTTACAAGGCTGCAAACCCCAGGGCCCTCAAGAATAAGAACAAGAACTTGCTGCCTGTGTAATGGATGCACAACCCCAAGGCCTGGATCACCAAAGTCCTTACGTCTAACTGGTTCATTCAGAGCTTCATTCCTCAAGTTAAGGATTACCTCAACTACTTGTGCATGGAGTTCAAGGTGTCGCTGATTATGGATAATCAGCCAATTGTTGAAGGATACGAAGAAGTGGACCCTTAATGTTTGCCGAACGAGTATGAGGCCACTAATAAGGCAGTCCAATTGGCGAGGACACTTGGTGGAGAAGGCTTCGATGACATCACTGAGGATAAAGTTGGCACCCTCACTAATGACCATCCTGACCCCCTGATGGACCAAGATTTGGAAGAGCTGATGAAGTCTCCCAGTGAGCGAGAAGATGCGGCAGGTTCAGGGGACAGGAAGGAGGAAGAAGATGAGGGCCTATGTTTGGAACGTCTGTCCTGAATTATGAGTTTAGCCAGGGAGCTGCAGATGACTGGGGCATGGGATCCTTATATGGAATGCTCTATAAAGTTTCCAAATGCCCTTGATGGGATTTTGGGGCCTACAATAACCTCATCAGCGTGAAGCAGCAGCAACAGTAGCTGCCTATCACCATGTTTCTCGAGCCTCTGAAGAAGGGCCCTCCAAAGCCTCCTGGATACAGTATAGAGTTTAGGTCAAAGGCCAAGTGCTGGGACCTATGAAGTCATTCAGTTCTGAAAGGAAAATTGAGAGTAAAAGGTTACAAAGGTGTAACAGGAGGAAAACCTCACAGCTGCACAATGAAATAATTGTTAGGAGAGGGTGGAGAGCAAGATGGTAGAACGAGAATATAAATTGAGGTACAGTATAATGGATAAAAGGGGTTGCAGCTAGGGGCCAAAGGGATGCTGCAGAGAACCTTTACTAAGGCCTACAGTGCACCCCTTGAGGTGCACTTACAGCACTAACCCCCTACAGGATAAAGCCTCCTGAAGCCCTTGAAGAAGTGCAATTGGTGGACAAAGTGCCTAAAGAAGGGGAAGAGGCGCCCCTGGAGGAGATGTAACTCCTCTACTTTGCTGTGCAGTCATATCTTCATTGTCATTCATCAGACTTCACATCATCTTTAACCAACATTCATCACTGGTGAGTACTTGTATGATTTACGTAATCTTACTCTTCTCATTATTTTGTATATTTTTTTATACATATTTAAATATTTTGGTACAGTACTCAAATGTTCCCTGTACTTGAGAATGTACCAATGTTACCCCTATCTACCGTATATGTTAAAAGCAAACAGTAAGGCTTGAATACTGTATGAATGAATATAGGGTCAACTTGATTAGTTTACGCCTTGGTATGAGTAACAGTTGTAGGAGTGTTCATGCATCGCTTGAAGCCACACATTTTCAAGGGTAATGTTATAAGATGATTTTGAAGTGATATTTAAGTGTTTTAGAATGATAGTTTAAAGTATTTTTGGTGTTTGAACTATTAAAATAAGCAGTTATAAGCATTTTTAGAGGGGAGGGTCTCAAGTATTCCCAAATTTCAGCTATTTGTGGGCAGTTGTGGTCCCTAATCCAGTGAATACCGGGGGTCTACTGCATGCCTTATAATGAGGAAGCAGATGCTAATTTGGAGTCTTTTGAATTTTTTTTGTGATATTGGTTCCATATGTAATACTTACAGGGACTGCAACATTATGTTGGGGTGTGATTTTAACTGTAATGTAGCTAAAGCTAATTTAAGAGTGAGTCTGCTTTGTGAGTTTGCTCAGGCAAATAACTTCATTGTACCCACAACCGATGCTCAGTGTGACATAAAATTTACTTTTATGAACTCGTTCCAGCAAAATTTTCTGATCAATTTTGCAT
This sequence comes from Macrobrachium rosenbergii, assembly GCF_040412425.1. NCBI lineage: Eukaryota > Metazoa > Arthropoda > Malacostraca > Decapoda > Palaemonidae > Macrobrachium > Macrobrachium rosenbergii. The sequence goes on from NC_089743.1 coordinate 59,719,084, forward strand.
TAGTAATAGTTTGAGCAGGAGGGTGCTTGCATGTGGTACACGTGATGATGAGGATAATTTGTCAGACCACTGTCTGGTCATTATGAAGATAGATGTCAGATGTAATTATGAAGAATTGTATGAAATAAGTGGCAGAAAGCCCCCAAAGGATAGTGTTCAGTGGTTAACAGCTTCTGATCCTGACAGAGATAATTTCAGACATTTACTGTGCCAGATGTTAGACAATATATACATTCCATTTGAAGCACTACACTGCTCTGATTTTTACTGTAGTTGACACTCATCGGACTTCAGGAATTGTTTATACCAGATAGCCGAATCGCTACAAGTTAGCAACTGTTGCTTCAGTACCTGTAAAGAAAATAAAAAGTAATGAGACAAAAGATATAGTTGTCAGATGGAATACTCATAGGAAGAGTTATTGCAATCAGGCGATTTTCTGGCACAATTTGTGGAAATATTGTGGGAGACCAATATATGGTTATGTTTGTCAGATCAGGTGCATGACAAGGTTTAATTATCATAAGGCATTTGCTGTCACTAAGAAAATGCAGATTACATAAAAAGAGAACAGGTTGCAAAAAAATTGAGAGCTGGGAACTCAAAATTCTTCTGGAATGAAATAAGCTAAGTAGGTTAAAGTGTAGGGCTAGTTTGAACTCTAATGTAACAGATGGAAACAAAGGCAAGGAGGCTTGTAATATCTTTAGTAATGAATATAAAGCACTGTATAATGAAGGTCAAAGTGACAAAATATCAAGTTTACTGTGAAAGACACAGGTCGACATATCTGGTATACATGCATGTCAGAGTAATCAGTCTAATAATGAAAGTCATTTGCATCATATTACTGCCGAAATGGTCAGCAGTGCTATAAAGCAGTTGGACAGAGGTTAAAAGGGCAATAGCCATGAAATTTATACTGATACCATGATACAAGCCCCAAAGAAACTTCAGGTACATCTGGCTTTTCTTTTGACAATAATGCTGCATCATGGACTTAGTGACGATATTTTTAACGTTCTAGTTTTCTCACCACTGTTTAAAAATAAAAGGAAGGATTTATCTAGTTCTGAGAACTACAGAGCAATTGCTTTAAATGCTTTTTGTAAGTTACTGGACTATATTGTTACTGACTACTTTAAAAGATTATTTAAATCAGTGATTTTCAATTTGCATGCAAGAAAAGTTTTTCGACATTACTGTGCACTTTTATGGTAATGGAGATGGGGGTCAAATGTATTGGCAATGTTACTAGGTTGTTCAAAAGCCTCTGACAGGATATGGTATGAGAAATTGGTTGATATATTAATCAACAGGGGGTTGTGCCCATTGTCACCAGACTACTAATAACCATGTACTGTACAGTATAACAATATTGAAGCCAAGGTTAAATGGAATGGTGTTTATTCTGACAGATTCAAAATTCAAAATGGAGTGAAACAGGGAGGGGTAATATCCCCACTATTGTTTACTTTATATGTAGATGTTTTAACAGAAAGGGTTATAAAAAAATGTAGGTTGCTACATCGGTAATGTCTGTGCAGTAGTTTTTGTATGTGCTGACGATATTACTTTGCTCTCTCCCACAAGATGAAGCATGCAAATTTTGTTGGGTGTCTGTGAAAGTTTAAGTCATGAAAATGAGTTAACAGTTAACCCTGACAAATGTGGAACTACAGTATTTTGTTCAGTGATTTTGATAGTCCTGTACAGCTAACATCCTGTGGAGCACAGCTAAAGATTGTGAATAAGGTAAAACATTTGGGACATGTTCTGAACAACACAAGACGTATACTTGATGCAAGTCCAATAATCACTGATGTAAAATGTAAGACTAATGGTATTCTCTGTAATTTCAATTTTTTGTCTGCTGACACCAAGGTTAAACTATTTAATACTAATTTGTTCCAGTTATTATGGTTCACAGTTGATTGATTTACAAAGCCCCAATGTGAACAAGCTACATTTAGGCTGAAAGGTTTCGTCCTGCAGGATTCTCAGAGTAAACCTGTGTACTCGCTCCAGATTGCTTCCCTCTGATGATGTCCTTGCCACCAGTAACAGGCATTAGCATTTGAGGATTTTCATTCTTTAAGAAGGGTTTCAGTCATGAATCAAAAATTATTTATTTTTATTTCACTAACTGCTTTGTTCTTAAAGAATCATGTATAAAAATTTGTCAACTATTTTGTTAAACACAAATATTGATGTAGGAAATTTGTTATCTACCAATACTACTATGAGAAATGTTAGGCAGTTACTATAGAAAAATGATAATTGTGAAGATAAATGGAGGATCAATTTTATTAAAGAACTGATAGACTGCACGAACACAATAATTACCTGTTACAATGCAGCGGAAACTATTCTGACTTTGGACTTTCTGTGTGTTGAGTAAGACTTTATCTTTGTAATTTTTAAGACATATGTAATTCATGTAATTATATGTAATTGCATATGAATAAAGATTTGAATTTGAAATAAAATATTTGCATAAAAATCAGAATGAGTTGTTTTAATACTGTAAAAAAATGAGACTTCTGATTAACAAAACAAGAATGCATTTACTTCCATATGCATAATTCTTGGTAACTAAAAATTTTAGCAAATTCTTTTACACCAAAATTCATAGCTGATGTCTTCTTGAGCTCTGGCAAAAGGAGCCAAATGCAGCACCCTTAACCTACAATCATCGGTGCAGACCCATAGCCATTGTCATACTGGTCAATTTACCCTTGGGACATACTTATACGCACTCAGTATACAGTTATAATCATCAGATTTGGTCAGTTATAGTACATTTATAACATGCATAATACAGTACTGCATAAGAAGAGTGCATGCAATTGGAAGTGATGTGATGAAAAGACTTGTATTATCTGAATTCACGGTGAAATATCATTCCATGAACAATATATTTCTCTACGCAGAAAATATTTGATTTCTAAATTCTCAAAACCATCTGGATTTTTTGCTTTTTTTTACTTGAGATCTTAAATCTTAGAAAAACAAAAATAAAGCAGTCTTGATAAGGGAAGATATTTATAATAAGGGCAAGAACTGTACCATTTTCCAAAGTGGACCAGCAAAAGGAGACCAAGTGATGACGTGAATATGTATACAGTACAGACCTAACTAAAAATAGATTACAGGTTGATAAATTCTTCTTTTGTTAGGCTGGTTTACACCAGAAGTATTACAGTAACAGTTTGTAAGCCTTCTTTGAATAGCTTTCTTTGTAAAATCTTTTTATTCTAAATAGGATTGCACCAAGTACAGTAATCAGCATATAATAAGTAACTGGCTATTTCAATGACTAATCAGTACCAGCTTTTGGTCGAATAATCATTTTAATAATTGGCCATTCTTGCTTATCTTTGACTATATTTGATGGGCATTAAAGCCTGATCAACAACCATAGGTGACACAGAAATTCAGAAAAAATTTAATTCAACATGTAAAAATACTGTATGTAAAATATTTCCTAGGACACAGAAAGCAAGCCACCAGTTTAATGGTAATCTAACTATTCCCAGTGCTTGAATGCTTTGAACTATGTAACTGGAAAATACTTTTGGATTTGCCCCGAGGTATAACTCCTCCGTGGGTAAAAAGCAGTCAGGGTTAAAGACACCCCTTTAAATTCCTGAGGCTGAGAGGATATGTTTAAATGATTTTTTATAAAGGAATTAATTTAGAGATTATAAAGATTTTCATTACATATTTAAAGGGATTCAGAATTTTTCCATAATAATGATTACTATTATCTTAACCTAAGTAATTTTTCCATAATAATGATTAATGTTATCTTAACCTAAGTAAAATTTGGAAGTAAAATTCGACACCTCTTAAATTCTAATGCATACATGCATATACTGTATACTAAATTTTCTCTATTTTCGTGGCATAGCCATTTTTGCAGGCCCATATATGTTACCTCCTCTGCTGAACACTTACGTTCAATGGAGGAAGTTGAGGCACTGAAGTCCTTTAAATCATGCTCAAATGAGGAAAAACAAAAGTGGATCATAATGCTTTGGTAGCAGGGGTAAATTTAAATAATTCTTTGTTCCCTATAGCAACAAAAAGTTGTGCTTGTTCATTTCACCTTTATTTCTTCCTTTAGGATTCCTCATCATCTTCTTTCTCCCGTTACCAGAAACTAACTCATCAAATAAATTTGAAAAATTTAGAGATGCACTTCCATGCTCTTCTTGATCTGAAGTAAATGAATCCGCAAATGAATGCCCTCCACATTCTAGGTATCAGCATTTTCCAAATTAATCAATGCCCATTCTTGTCATTTTTCTACCATATGTTTCTTAAAATTTTAATTTGAAATTTGGATCTAGTATTATATAAAGTCAACACAAAGACTTCTTTTTTGAATATGCTGAAAATCTATTCTCAAGAGAAGACAGAAGTATGTGTTCCAGCAAAAGAAATGGTCATCTTTATCTTTGAGGAATAATTTTATAGTCTGAATTGTATGGATAATTATTAAAGAAGTGGCTTCTCATTTGCTTGATTCCACAATTATTTCTGCAAGAGATCACCGATAAGCCCTCATTGTAGGGATGTTACTATCTACAGCATATATATGATGAGTTTTGTGCTTTTCAGTATTTCTGCCCAGCATGCAGTATGTTGAATTTCACAAAGCAGGTACATCCTGAATTCTTTTGGATTTTTTTAAACCCAGTAATTCTGTCAAATATTTTTATAGCTACAGAAGAATGATTAAAGTGTTTAAGAATATTTCAACTAGTTGTGACAATAGTTTTCCCAGCCTACCACAAACACATGCATGTGCCAAATCTAGTACCTACCCTCCATGCAGGTGATGGGTCTCTTGCTAATTTGTTATAATATGCTGGTGAACAACTTGCTCACTGTAGCATGGTTTGTTCTGACGAAATAAAATATTTTCCAGTAGTTTTAGTACCACTAAACACATACTGTACACTACATGCACACCACCTTACTTGACAAGTGGTAGGCTACAATATTTCTGAAACATGAATTCATTCTGTGAATAGCCATACTGTAGCTTAGTAATCCAGAATAACAAGACACCACGTACATATCACTGTAAACAACATTTACTCCTAAAGTTCTGTTATTATTTAGAAAATGGGACAGCAGCTGAGTAGCTGTCTGTGTCAACTCACAGCCCCTTCTGCTCAACACAGGCTATCAAATCTCAAAATTAACAAGGTTAGGTATCACAACATCCTGAAGGAAAGAATTAGAAAGCAATTGGTAATGCATGCCAAATTTCCCAGTAAAAACACTTGGTAACTGAATGAATTATCTTATTTCCATTCATAATCTAGTTTCGAACTGCTTATGCAATGTTCACAATACCTCAAATGCATTTCCACATGACAAAAGTCAAATCTTCAGAAAGCACTGCACAATTTTATCAATGCATCCTAGCACAACCAAACATCAACTGAATTTACAGTGCAGCTATATGTTGTGTAAATACCCATTAAAATAATCTTCCATTGCACTAATGGTTATCATTTGTAGTTTGGTACTCAAAAAACTTGTCTCAGCAAAATAATGAAAAATGATTGGGGCAAAAGAGTATTGTATACAGAAGACTTAAAATATATACCAGTACTTCTATATCCCTCCTAGGTATCAGTACAGAAACTTATCAACAACGGAGAAATAATGGTACAGAATTCATGACCTCAATTATAGTTGCCACTTATTAAATCTCTTTGGAATTAAATCTTTTTTATTCTTTAAGAAATACTGTACAAACCATCACCTTTTATGTAAAATAGGAGTATCCTCAGCACACACTGGAGTGGTCATTGAACTTGGTAACAAGGCTGTTCACTGGTGGCTGTTAGAGGTTAAGCAGGAGAATGCCGCACACTCATCTTACATCGCCGGTCATTTTCCTTCAACCACCACGGCGCTCTCTTCCTTCTATCACTGAATGTTGATGAGTAGCTGGATTAACTTCTTTTATTGTTGTTCTGGCAAATATTGTTTTTCCTTTGCAATGGAAAAAAACCATGAATAATGCCAGTGAAAGGGCCACAGGCACCCTTGTGGGTGCTTCATGTCTCTCATGACAGTTGACCCCAAACATACTTCCTTTTGTCAGGGAAAGGCATGCAGTCATGCTTCTGAGGGCAAGGAGTGTGTTGGCTTGCTTCTCCTCAGTGGGAGAAATTTGCTAGGAGAAGGAAGAAGGGCAAAAAGTGTTCGCCAGCCTCATTTTAGGGAGAGGGGCCACAATTTTGGTAATAGTACTGCCAAAATTCTGGTTTCTTCCTCCTCCGTTCTTACTCTGCTGTTTTCTGGTAGTGCCCAGCCCCCACAGAATCCTGCCACCTACCCTCTTTGGAGGACAACACTGCTGTTAGGTCTAGAGCCTCCACTAGTCAAGTCTCACTTCCAGCAGAAGCCTCACCTTATTGCTCATCAGATGCTGAGATTCCAGGTACAAAGAAGATGCTCTGGACATAAACCCCCCTCTAAGGAGTCACATAGGGAGGGGCACCTGCAACCTGTTTTTTGTGTGTGTGCAAGGTCTCCAGACCACATATGCTCAGACAACAGAATAGGCTTCCCCCCCCAATGCCTCTTTTGGGGGCATACGGGGGAGAGAGTCAGCACTGTCTTCTTGCTCACTCTAAGATGATGTCCCCTTTTGGCTATTCCTCCTCTCTTGCATGAGGTTTGCCAAGTAAGAAGGAGCTGAGTGAGATAGACAGTGATCATGCCCATTCCCCTACACTTTCTTCCAGTTCAGACGTTACTGAGTATAAGGGAGGTACTGGAATAGCAGAGTCCATGTCCAAACTTCACTCTGACAGTGATCTATTGGGTCTCACGGGGATTCTCCTGGCATGAGTTACATTTGTTTCTTGTGAGATGGGGGCAAACAAAGATGGAGAAGTTAGGTACGTCTTCCCCTCTTGCTGGAAAGGGTGCAGCTTGTGCCCCTACGGATCTTACAGGTCCAGAGAGTCCCAGTCCTCCAGAACTCCATGTTGAGTCTGAGCAGCATTTTTGTGAGATTGTTTCATTTATCCATGAGTGTAATAATCTCAGGGAAGCCACTTTGGCTCCACATCTGGCTACAGTCTCATCAATCAAGCTCTCCATTGCATTACAGCTTGCTCATGGTGATTTGGATGGATGAAATATCTGAAGTGCAGGTTGAGCAAGCTCTTTCCCAGGGAAAGCGGAGGTGACTCCTCTTGTGTTGGACTCTATTATTCTGTAGACTAACAAATGACCTCCTCCTAGAGAGACTTCCCCAAGAAGGTGGTTCCTTCTTAGCATCAGAGATGAGTGCCATGGAGTCTGTTGCCATGGCTTCTCTCCAGGCTACCTTATGGCTCAGCCTTTGGTTGAACACACTGGCAGACTTTGCCATTGATTTATTTTATGAAATATAGGTTGTCAAGCCAAGCACTTGGGCACTTCTAGTCATTCTGCGCTTAAGACAGTAGAAAGAAGTTGGAGTGGTTGGATAGGAAAACAATGAGATCCAGAAAATGAATGAGATGAAGTAAAGAATCCAAAGGAAGTAAAGTAAAAGGCTTAAAAGTGGGTGCAGCCAGGGGCCTAAAAAATGCTGAAAATGCCCTTCAGTAATGCCTACAATTTGTGGGGTTTTATGAAGGGCACTGACAGCACTAACCCGTATGGGACAGACTTCACCGTGACAGGTGTCTTGTCTTCCAACAAGAGGGCAATGTTTAGGAGGTTGTTGGTGTTGGGGGGCAAGGCAGACTTTCCCAGCAGACCAGAGTATCAACCTGTTGGCAAATCTAGTTCTGAAAAGGAGGGACATGGTTGCCTCTCTTTTCCTCCATCACGTTTTCTAGGATAGTAACCTCTCGCTGAGGAACATGACTGTTGGGCTTTTCACTCCTCTTTCTGAGGAGTAGTATGGAGGCAGTGGGTGAAATGAGAACAGATTCTCAGATCAACTGTGTGGTGTCATTCACATCCACTGTAGAGGCAAAGGTAACAATAGCTAAACCCTCAGGTGCAGCTCAGTCTTTGGTGTCTAGTGCTGCTAGAAAGACTGCTCCTCCCAAACCTAGTCAAGGACCCCTTTCTTCTTCCTCTAAGATGGGACGGGAGTCTCACCAGCACTTTCTACCTCCTGTCCCAGCCATGGTCAGGAAGGGTTGAAAGTGGGAGAATGGAAGGGGTTGCTGAGGGCGGCAATCCCCTTCCTCCATTGCCACGTAAAGGGGGTTGCCTGTCTCGCCACTGGGCAATGTGGCAGAGTAAGTGGGCAGAGCCTGGTGTAGTATCAGTCCTTTGGGGTGTATACAGGATTTCTGTTCAAGAACCTTTGTCCTCTCTATCTCAAACACCAATACTGTTCTACCCACACCCTCTGGATTCACCATAATCTCTGGCCTTTCAGCAGAGGTGGTGGCAATGAAAAAGAAAGATGTCATGAAGTTGTAAAGTGCCAATTTGTGGGGTTTTATAGTCGCCCATTCCTGGTGGACAAAATGACTGGTGCTAGAGACTGCTGGTCTCTCTCTCTCTCTCGGCTAAACGAGTTTGTCCTCCAGATTCATTTCAAAATGGAAACAAGAGTGTTTGGTAAAGGAATCCATCAGAGAGAGCAAATTTTGATAGACCCGAAGGATGTGTACTGTCAAGTATCCATTCATCAGGATTCTCTGAAATTTCTCCATTTTGCCTGCAGACGGACCATATACCAGTTCAAAGTTCTTTGCTCTGAACTGGTGATGGCCCAACAAGGCCGGTGGGTTTGCTCACAGACTCATCAGTAGGTGAGTCTTCCCTTTGGACTCATGTGAGCAAGTTCAGGGAACTAACAGCAGTTTCTGGTCCAGCAGAAACAGTTAGCTCAGCTTTGGCAGGTGGTTCTCGGCCACCTGTTGTCCCAGGAGAATGCTTTAACAGTTCATAACCAGGCTAAATAGGGAGTTTCCTGTGTTCTGTTTTCCAGGGCCAGACCCATGGGTGGTGATGGGTTCACCTCTGGTCTTTAGATGACCCCACTGGCTCCTCGTTGGTACTCGGATCCTCCAACTATCGTGGTGAAGTGTTGCCCACTCTCCTGTGCTAGCCACATGTTCAGAGGTATCAATAGGCAGCACATTCCTTTCTGCTTAACACATGGAGGTTATCCTGAGTATCTTGTGTGTGTGAGAGAGAGAGAGAGAGAGAGAGAGAGAGAGAGAGAGAGAGAGAGAGAGAGAGAGAGAGAGAGAGAGAGAGAGAGAGAGAGAGAGAGAGAGACTTTCCTCACAAGGCTGCAAGGGTAATACCTGGCTACTTCCTTCATTCTTCAGCAAACATGTAGCAGGGAAAGTGGGCCATTTTCTGTGATTGGTACCGTACGAGGTGTCTCTCCAGTCAGTGTCTGTTTAGCAGATCCAAGATTTCCTCATCAACCTTTCCTGAGACAAGCTCCTCTCAGTCTCTATAATGAAAGGCTTCTGTTCAGCCTTGTCCTAGGTCTTCAAACTGAGGAGGCTGGATTCATCAGCATTGGTGGAATTATCCATGCTAATGAGAAGTTTAGAACAGTCTTGCCCACCTCATGAGCTGTGCCCTCCAGAGTGGGATGTAACTCTCATCCTCTGTAGCTTAACCAAGACTTCCTTCAAGCCTTTGGCACAAACAGTTTTTCTCCTAGCCTTGGCCTCAGCAAAATAGGTGGGAAAATTGCATGGCATGTCTCAGCTTGTCCTGTGCTCAGAGGTATGGGATCCCTCTTATTCTCCTTTGTACCTGAGTTTATGGTGAAAACTCAGAACCTGTCAGCTCCTGAGGAGGACTTTGAGAGCTTCTCAATCCCCTCCAAGACTTTGCTGGGAGTGATCAGGACAATAAATTCTCATGCCTGGTGCAAACCATTATAGATACTACCTGAAAAGACCCACTCTGTGGCTGAAGTGTCAGTGCCATTTTTTTAGTACAGGCAAGCACATGAAGGTGGTGTCCAGGAACACCATTCCTTTCGGGCATTGTAAATTAATCAAACAAGCTTATAACTCCTATATGGAGGATGTTGGTCTCCCTATTTGTGCAAGGACCCAAGAAGTCAGAGGCATGGGACTATCCCTAGCCTTACTGAAGGACATTGTGGTACAACAGGTAATGAAAGCAGGTGTCTTGTATAGACAACCCTTTAACTCATCTACCTGAAAGATGTTGCCCACAAGTCCCTGGATACCTTCTCCTTGGGACCTGTGGCGGGTGCTCAATGCATTGAGTAGGCACCCAGCTCTGACTGGACAGAAAGGCATCTTGCCTGTGTATTAGTTTAGTGTAAGTCTGATGGTATGAATATGGCATGACTGGGCTCACCTTCCTTTTATCCTCCTTTGGAACAATATCTAGGCCAAAGTAAACTCGCATCCAGCTTAAATGCTCAACCAGAAGCATGATGTACAAATTATTTTAAAAATCTGTTATATTTTAGCTATTTACATATGCCTGTGTCCTAAGTATGACAAATACTCAATTTAGTTTGTGTCAGTGATGACTCCAGCAATACTCATTTTTAAAGCTCCTTACTACTTTTGATCAAATTATAGTACAAATCACTGTATGGTGATACTGTGGACAATATGCTATGTAAAAGCCACTGTAGGCAGTACTACAGGTTTTATGCAGCATTGTTTTACCCACCAGCTGCAGTACTTTCCATCTTTTCTTTTACTTTTCTTCCTGCCTAGCCATTCATCCTCTCCACATATATCTTACTGCAAGTTCCATTCCAGATGAAGGAATCAACTGAATCATCTGCTTTGGGAGTCTAAAAATCAGTGGCTGGATTAAACTACTTCCATAATAATACCGAAATAGTAATAAAACCTCAGTGTACACATAGTTCTGCTAGAATGCTTAAGAAATAAGCAATAAGGGCTCCACAACTTTAATCTATGAAAAACTAATTTTCAACAAATTATGAATCCTGTAGGAAGGTACAACTTATAGTGCATTTTTAAAGGCAAACTGTAGACAGCGCAAAAGGTTCTTTGCATAGTCCCTTTGGCCCCAGCTGCATGGTTTTCCACACTTTCATCCATTCTATTGTTTTACCTTCATCTAATTTTCAGTTGAGGGAAATGCACCATGTATTTTTAAAAAATATGTGCTGATTTATTATCATTTATACAGCGCATGTCGTTTGAATCTATAAATTCTTCTATTTTACTCCCTGCTCTATTTGAGTCTGTACAATTAAAGTCCCACAAAGGGTTGTGACCATTAAAATCACCTACTATTAATGTAGGTTCCTTGGTATTTTTAAGTAATTCTTTAAGTTTTGTCATTGTTGTAATTTTTATTAGGTTGGTTGTATAAAGTATAAATTACATAATTATCATTTTTATTTGGATTTTAATACCTGATATTTGCAAGTCAGTAATTTACAGGTACTTTGTGAAATACTTTGTTATGTACATATATGGCTGTACCTAAATTTCCTTCTTCCTCTCGTGATCTAGATACTAAGGTATATTTACTTATTGTTAATATCCTTTTGTTGACATGTTGTAAACATAATATCACTGATTCATATTTTTTTTTAATAACCGTTGTATTTCTCTTAGATGTAATCTGGTCTGTAGACCATTCACGTTCCACTGTATAACATAGCTATTGAAAATATTTTGTTATAGCGGTCGAGTTTTACTCTTTTTTTGTATTATCATTTGGATTTTTTCTGATAATTTACTCACGACATTCATTTGTTTTTTTTTTATAACATTCTAAGTGCTCAATGCGCATGCAACCTTCTTCATGGGTGCTCAAATCAGTTGTTTCTTTTTTTCTATATTTCATAAAATATCTTATAATGTTTGTTAAACCATCTTTTGTTAAATTTTTGTTATTACTGCACAATTCAACAAAACAGTCATTACATCCACGTGTTTTTACGTACATTTCTTGTTTCATTTGCTCTTGTACCATTTATTGGTGATGGAGCAATCTCTTCTCCCTTGACATAATCATTATATGGTATGTTTCTCTTCCTCTTCTTCAGTGTGTTGGATATCTGCAGCCATAGGTTTGACTATTATTTTAGGAGATAAAGGTATATTCTTAGTCTGTTTTTGTTCTTTCTCCATATCCTTTGTCTTTGGTTTAACCCATGTTGCTCTAATTATATTTGGTTTTTTCGTTTTGGGTGGTGTTCTCTCCAAAGGCCTTTTTTTATCTTTAACTTCCACTCCATCATGACTTTCCTGTTACTTCCGTAGCAGTATCATCATCTTGTGCTATTTGCATTAACATTTCATGTGAGTTTGATAAAATGTTACCATTATCCTCTGTGACCATTTCTTGATTCTTTACCATTTTAGTTTTTTCTGTAAAGCATTATTTTCTTCTTGAGATTTATTTTCCTCCGTTTTCTTACTTCTATCTGTATGTATTTTGGTTCCATTATTAGTTCTTGTTATCGAGGCATGTGTAAATTTCTTAGCAGGATCTTGAATTCCTCTCACTTTCAATTCTAATTTAGCCTCTCCAATAGACATCTCTGTTCTTTCATGTAGCATTTTCAATTCCATGTTGTACATGTAATACATGCATTCTTTGGATCTTGCAAGATGATTCTGCCCACAGTTTATACTTTGGTTCGCTGCAATTCCACTGTGTGGCATGTTCTTCAGATCCACAATATGCACATACAGGTTCATTTCGACAATATTTTTTTGCATGCCCATATTTACTACAGTTTTGACACTGTAGTGGCTTTGGGACATAGGGCCTTCTTCCTCTGTTTTGACCTAAAACTTTTATTTTCTGGAGTAGATCTTGACCCTAAAATTTTATTTTTGTGATTTTTAACATTTACTTATTTTTTACTTACTCTTTATATTATATACATCACAACCTTGGACTCTGGGGTATCTTTTTTTTAAGAGAGTCCAAGAGAATATTCTTTTTGACTGGTTAGTCACTGTTCTCAGGAACCACAATGGTACCCTGAATGCTATTCATAGTGTCATGTTTTTCATTTTTACATTTATATTGTCTATTGTTGTTATAGACATATAGTGCTCAGACTGAATCTTTGTTGTGGCTTCTATAAGCCACTTCTTTCCTCTTATCTATCTAAACGACATTTCTGCCCATTGAATGTCTGTTTAATAGGTAGTTTTCTAACTTTAGGGCTGAAATTTTCCGTTCTGTTTCTAAGATTTGAAACCTTGACCATCTTCCACTCCCAAAGATGGTGTCAAAGTGAGTCAAAGTTGGGTCAAGACGATATTTACTTCTTTTGGGTTTGTTTTGTACTGAAGCATAAGGTTCCAGTGTAATTATATTAGGATTTTGTTTTGATTTTTCTGCAGAAAGGTTGTCAGAGGAGGTTCCAGTGGTTGTCAGCTGTAACTGTACCGAGTCGCTACCATCAAAGGGCCCAGGGGTACTTGAATCCTTATAATGACTTGTCATAAAGACTGAGGAAAAAAAATGTAAACCTGAAAACCTTAAAAAGATATCATCGGCCTTTCATGGAGTTTATTCTTCCACCAATGGTACAAGTGAGAACAGACTCCCAAATGTCTGCCCCCTACCCTACCCTACAAGGGGATGGCACAACATGATTAGAGTGGCCCAAGTGTAAGCCAAACCCGCTTGCTAGGACTGAGAGTATTACAAGAATACAATCGTCCCCACCCTAATCACATCATGGGCAAACTGGATAGAATGCCAAAAGTCCTATCTCCAGTACCAGGCCCCCCTGGAATCCGTGGTACAGCCCTAATGCATAGTTCCACCTTTGAGATATCAATCTGATATCTCTCAGGTCCGAACATTATCAGATAGTGATGGTCCTACCACAGTTCCCACTATTTAGCTTTGGATATAAACCCAATCCCAGCTGTGATATCTTTTCCTATTTATCAAGTCCAATAAATTTTACAAAAAGTAGAAAATTCCACAAAATTAGTCCAAATAAATATATATGAGACTCTTGGACTCAAACCTAGGAACAAATTCCTGGGGTTCAAGAGCCCCCTCACCACGTCACGATGGTCCCACATCAAAGGGGCACGCTACTTCAAAGCTAGGATATAATGAAGGCATACATCCACAATTAATAGTAAGCATGCAATGGAATCATTATTTCACTCTCCAGCAAAGGATCTCTACTTTATAATGTTTACTTTATAACATGGGGTAGAAGCAAGGCTGCTCAATTTTGCCCACTGGTCAACTTTGCCTTGAGCTTAGACTAAATGGGTCCCATTAAAAGTGTACATTCAACCAGCCTTTTAATAAAGTTAAACATTTACACAAAGTCACACATTTCATGATAAAGGAACCAGAGAAAGATGTTCTATCACAAGGCAGAAAACAAAATGAGAAGAGAGAAAAAGGAAGGTTTTTTTATACAGAAAGATTAAATTTTTAGATTACTTCTGAGGCTGATCAATATGTTGACTACTGATGAGATTTTCGTGTTTACATTGTTGTTTTATGAATCTACTTCTAATAGCAAATCTAATCTTTCTATTTTTATTAATAAAATAACACTGCTCAAAATTATCTTATCTTTAGCCATACAGTTAGCTGTGACAAGTACTGTATTCACACCCGTTTCTGGAAATCTGCCAACTTGTAATCTAATTGCCCAGTTGAACTTGTGGACTAGCCTATGTCTCTAAAACAAAGCCTGCTTAAACTGCTTCAACAAGACTGACTATAATTAAAAGCAGAAGCTTCTGAGACTATATCAAAAGGGAAGAAGGGAAAGAATTTTCAAAACCCTACTTAGACCGAATGAAAATGATAACCCCAATTTCTAATGGTGCCAAGTGTTTACAACTAACTCACCCTTATGTAAGAAAACACCACAGTCCAAAACTTCTTTATTGGAATATTGAGGGTGAGCCCAAGTATTTGTAGAGTAATGTTAAAGATAAGGATAGAGATCTCAACCAAGATTAGAGTTAGCACATTTATGAATGTTCACAGAATGCTAGTGTGGCTCGGGAGACAGTACGGAGGTTAAGTTAACTGAAAGGACAATCATAAACCTGCTGCTAACAAAGGAATTCTAGAGGATTTATAAGGCTGGGCCCCTAAAAAAAGGCATTCCTAAAAAGCCAGCTTACATGTTTAACCAGCATTACTGCCAAAAAAAAACCTTCCTTGTGGCTTTTAAAATTTACTCTTTCTCCACATGGAAAAGGTATGATTTTGATTTGGAGTGAACTGAAATTTCCACATGTATTACAAGAGTGGAGATACACAACAGGCAAGAACAGTTCTCCCTAAGCTAAGGGAATCTTCACATAAGGTATCCTGTTAACCAGTTATGTATGATTACTGCATCTTTTCCATAATGAAATGTGCTTTAATTACAACACTAAAAGATGACTGCACCAAAAGACCTTTGCTTCCAGTACTGGTACCCATTTTTAGTGAAAAAAGGAGGATGAGTCAACAAGAATAGAATCCTCAACCTGCAGTAAGTATGAGTATAAATTAAATAAATCAATAAGGATCAAAATAGGTCATAAGCTTGCTTATGCATGATACAAGACAGGTAACATTTTAGTTTTGACAAAAGGGAAACCTTTTAGTAGATATTAAATTACAGTTACAAGTGTTTCCTCCTCAAAGGAAACAAGGAAAGAACTGCTCTTACTGACATAATTCGTTCTCTTAATTCTAAAGCTAGCACCCTCTTGCTTTTACAAGAGGATAATGCAGCTATATCTCTCTCTGGACTTTCATATATGGAGTATCCTTCAGCATGAGCTGGAACGGCCAATCAATCTTGGTAAACAAGATAATTAAAATGGTGGTAATGGGATTTTTTTATGATAAAAATAATATTAACATTAATATTAAGATTACATAAATCATATGGGTACTCACCAGTAATGAATGCTGATTGAAGATGATGGTGATGAATTAGCAGCGCAGTCTGATGAATGACAATGAAGATATGACTGCACAGCAAAGCAGAGGAGTTACATCTCCTCTGGATGTGCCTCTTCCTTCTTCAGGTGATTCTTCAGGCACTTCTTCAGGGGCTTCAGAAGACTTAGGAGGGTCATTCTTCATGTGACAGGCAGCTGCTGTTGCTGCTTCTTCATGATGACGGGGAGGTTTTTATAGGGCGCCTAAATCACATCAAGGGCATATGAAAAGTTTATGGAGCCTTGCATGTTAGGATCCCATGCTGAAGCCATCTCCTGTGTCTCCTTAACTATCCTGTTAAGTCGGGACAGATGCTTCAAAGACAGGCCCTCATCCTCCTGCTCATCCCCTGAACCTGGCATGTCTTCTTCCTTGCTGGCAGACTTCGTCAGCTCTTCCAAATCCTGGTCCGTCAGGGGGTCAGAATGGGCATCAGTGAGGGTGCCAACTTCATCTCCACCAAGGCGGGTCATGACCTTCCTCTGGCACTTAGGCTTTTTGCCAGAAGCCTTAGATGGAGGCATCTTAGGGCATGATTCAAAAAGATATGCAAAGTCAGCACTGATACACAACATGCGCACAGCCAAGGCATGCAGTGTTACCCCACTTTTTTGCGCTTCATTTTGTTGCAGATTTTTGTGGACCACATTACAGTACTGTAGTCACTTTTCCGAGGGGGAGGAGTTTTCACTAATTTGCAGATTTTGTAGATAACATTACTACAGTGTAAGTACTGTACACTGTAATTTATTTTTATCATAAAAATCTGTATTTAGTCACAAACACAATATGAAAAAATACAATGAATAAAGAGTGTTGGTCAACAAAAAAAGTGAATTAGTGATAATTTTAATTTTTACCAATATATAAAGAAAACGGGACGACTTCAATACTATGAGAGAAAACGGCTACACTTATGGATACACGGGTAACTTGATTAGTTGTCAAACTTTCTGTAAGACATATTTATTTAATTTTTATTAATCATTTTATAGACATTTTGCTGTGTTTACATTAATATTAATATTTTAAAATTATTAATCATTGTTATAAGCATTTTAGGGGGCATATATACATTAGAGTAATGGTTGTAAAAGGTACCTAATCTAAGATGACTTAGGGTGTTTTGGGATGATGGTTTGGGGCGTATTTTTGTTTGAATTCATATTAAATTGTTTTAGTATGATAATTTAAGGTATATTTTTGCTTGAACTACTAAATTAGGTAGTGAACTTTTAAAATAGAAAGTTATAAGCATTTTAGTGTAAGGGGTACAGGGTATTTGGAAGTCAAAGCATTTTTAGAGGGGATTTTGCATTTCCACAGTGGGTTCTGGAACCTATCCCCACAAAAAAGTGGGGGATCACTGTACACAGTGAAATGGAATGCTGGGTCATTTATGTATCTATACAGTACAGGGTACTACATATAACATTGATATTTTGCGCATTGTATACTGCGCACACCGTACATTTTATTGATATTTTGCTGCATTGTACAATGATTTTGAAATGATATTAAAGTGTTTTAGGATGATAGCAGAGCATATCTAAAATATGTGGGTAGTTTGTAGAATGACGAGGCTACCTCTGAATGAAATGTTAGGTTTGTTTATGTCTGCGGAGCCTGTCCCGTTGTTCTACATTTTACTGTATTTTTGTGACTACATACATTTTTTTAGATAAAAAAATTATTTACTAATTTTCAAATATTAACATTAATGTTCTGTAAACACAGCAAAATATCAATAAAATGTATTTTTATTCTTAAAAATGTTCGCCCCAAAACCATTCCATGAAATTCCAAACGCAAAGCTCTAACGAAAGGGAAAAAATGCATCTTGGGAAGCTGATAAACCCAGGCGCAATGCTACTTGACATGCTACTGGCTGGTGTTTGCAAAGCAGCCAATCCAGGAGCACCATTTATTTTCCTTGGCATTAATTGGGTGTCTATCCACAAGACTTTCTCTAGAGATGTAAAGAGTGCGCATCTCTGTAAGTTCAAAGTTTATCCTTTTACTGTGCATTTTGCTTGTATCTGTGTACTTTGTACGTCTTTGTTTGCAGTGTAAGTCTGTGTAATCATGCCCTGCCTCCTAAATGCTCTGCTCCTTCTGAGGCTTCTGGCAAAAAGACTAAATGCCAAAGGAAGGTCATGATGCACAAGGAGTAGGTACAACTTCTGGAGATGTTGAAAGAAGGCAAAAGTTACGCTGCAGTAGCCCGCCACTATGGAGTAAATGAAAATACTGTTCCGGTATAGCAAGAAGAAAAAGGTGGAGATAAGGAAGGCCGTGAATGTTAGCTCCTACGGTAGTGCCAAGAAGGTTTCCACTTTGCATGATGGGAGCATCGTGAGGATGAGTCGGCCTTGGCGTTTTTGATCACGGGCTGCTGTAAGAAGAACATCCACCTTGACACCAACATCATTTGTGAGAAGGCACGACAACTCTACCAGCAATTTTTGACTGTTATGGAAGGCAGCGACATACAGGAAGCAGACTTCTTAGGCTTTGACGAACCCTCCAAAACAGAAGAAGAGGAAGCAGGAGGACCATCGTCAGTTCCTCAATGCTTTTGGGCCAGCAAGGGGTGGTTCCACCATTTTCAGAGGCAGTTCCAAGTAAAGAATGTGTCTCTGCATGAGGAAGGCATCGGCAGACATGGAAGCGGCCATGAAATATCCTGAGACCTTCAAGAAAATCATCAGGGACAAGGGCTACCATCCACAACAGGTGTTCAGTATGGACGAGACTGGCTTGTTCTGGAAGAAGATGCCTTCATGGACATACCTCGTGAAGCACAAAGTCAGAGACCCTGGGTTCAAGGCCCAGAAGGATAGGGTTACCCTCATAATGTGTGCCAATGCTGCTGACTTCATGCAGAAACCAGGCCTCATTTGCCAGGCTGCAAACCCCAGGGCCCTCAAGATTAGAATCCACACTTGTTGCCTGTGTTTTGGATGCACACCCCAAGGCCTGGATCTCCAAAGTCCTTACATCTAACTGGTTCATTCAGAGCTTCATCCCTCAAGTTAGGGAATACCTCAACGACTTGGGCATGGAGTTCAAGGTGTTGTTGATTAAGGATAATGCTGGTGGCCACCCTCTGGATCTTCATTATGATGGAATCCAGTTTGAGTTCCTCCCTGCAAACACCACCTCTCTCCTACAGTCTATGGACCAGGCCATGATCTGTGCCTTCAAGACACTCTACACCCAAAACTCCTTTGAGCACCTAGTGAATGCAATGGATAATGACAGTGAATTCACGCTGGAGGAGTATTGGCATAAATTCACGATTGCTACATGTCTGACATCATCAACCGATCATTGAATGATATGAAAAAGGAGAGAGACCCTTAATGCATTCTGGAATAAGTTGTGGTCAGAGTGTGTTCACAGTGACAGGGTCTTCTCTCCTGAGGAAACTTAACATTCGGCCATTGATAATGCAGTCCAATTGGCAAGGAAGCTTGGTGGAGAAGGCTTTGATGACATCACCCCAGATGAAGTAGGCACCCTCACTGATGCCCACTCTGGCCCCCTGATGGACAAGGACTTGGAAGAGCTGATGAAGTCTGCCAGCGAGGAAGAAACACACCAGGTTCAGGGGATGAGGAGGAGGACGAGGGCCTGTCTTTGGAATGTCTGTCCTGACTTGAGGAAGACCAAGGAGCTGCAGGAGGCAGCTTCGGCATGGGATCCTTATCTGGAACGCCCCATAAAGTGTTCAAATGCCCTTGATGTGGCAATGGCATCCTGTAATAACAACCTTGTCAGCATGAAGAAGCAGCGACAGCAGCTGCCTATCACCATGTTTCCTGACCAGATGAAGAAGGACCCTCCAAAGCCTCCTGAAACCCCTGAAGCCTGAAGAAGTTCCTGAAGAAGTGGCTCACCAAGCCCCTGAAGAAGTGCCTGAAGAATCGCCTAAAGAAGGGAAAGAGGAACCCCCTGTTTTGCTGTGCAGTTATATCTTCATCGTCATTCATTGGACTGCACAGCTAATTCATCATCATCTTCAATGAGCACTCATTACTGGCGAGTAACCATACGATTTATGTAATCTTTCACTTATTTTGCATATTTTTTCCACTGAATATTTAAATACTGTATTTAGGTACAGTACTTAATTTACCAATGTCACCCCTATCTATGTTAACAGAAAACTGTAAAGCTTGAATGCTATTGTATGAAAGAAAATGCACGTGCCTGAATATAGGGGTAACTTGATTAGCTTTTGCCCTGGTAAGAGTAACAGTTGCAGGAGTGTACACATGTAGCTATAGGCCATATATTTTTAAGGGTCAATGTTGTAAGATGACTTTGAAACTATATTAGTCTTTTAGTATGATAGTTTAAGGTACTGTATATTTGGTGTTTGAACTATTAAAATACGCAGTTATAAGTGTTTTTTGAGGGGGATTCCAACTTATCTCAGATTTCAACTTATTATGGTGGTTGTGGTCCCTAACCCTCTTGGATACTGGGTGTAGAATGCATATATAAATATACATATATATATATATATATATATATATATATATATATATATATATATATATATATATATATATATATATATATATATATATATATATATATATATATATATATATATATATATATATATATATATATATATATATATATATATATATATATATATATATATATATATGTATGACTATTTATCACATCACCGTGATTCATATACAATCAGAAAGCTACAAACGTCCTTTAATATCCAATTCACTCTACCTCGAAGTAATATATTTACATATATGTTACGAAGGGGAATTTTTAGTTGATAATAAGTCCACGTCCCGTGAATCGAACCAGCGACGGACGAGGAATCAGGACTACAGTGACACACTAACCAGTCGGCACTGGTTAGTGGGTCACTGTAGTCCTGATTCCTCGTCCGTCGCTGGTTACCGACTGGTTAGTGTGTCACTGTAGTCCTGATTCCTCGTCCGTCGCTGGTTTACGGGGACGGTGGACTTATTATCAACTAAAAATTCCCTTCAGTAACATATATGTAAATATATTACTTCCGAGGTAGAGTGAATTGGATATTAAAGGACGTTTGTAGCTTTCTGATTATATATATGTATATATACAGTAAACCCCCCGTATTCGCGTTCTCATGGTTCGCGGACTCACGCATTCGCGGGTTTCTCTGTGGAACATATCTAGCCATTTTTCGCGGAAAATTTGCCCATTCGCTGTATTTTTCACTGAGAAATATTCACTAATTACTGTATTTTCATATAATTTTCATGAATAAATGCACTTTTTGTGATAAAACTATTAAAATACTCAAGTCTAAGCATTTTTACAGGGTTTTTCTTGGTTTAAGCTATCAAAATGGGCAGTTCTAAGTGTTTTTGGAGGAGTTTTAAGCATTCGTGGATTTGACCTATTTGCGGGGGGATGTGGGACGCATCCCCTGCATATACGGGGGGTTCACTGTATATAGGTAGTCCCCAGTTATCGGTGATCTGGTTTTACAGAGCTTGTCTAGCAACGAAAATTGGTAATTTCTGGCGCCGAAAATCACAGATTTCTGGTTATCGGCGCTCATACATACCTAACAGAGGTGCTGCTCCCCGGTTATCAGCACCGACAAGTGTCAAAAAAACCCTGATTTTCGGTTATCGGCAATTTTTGCTTATCTTCACGCTGTCAGAACGGAACCCCCCGCCAATAACTGGGGACTGCCTATGTATATATAATATTATATATATATATACAGTAAACCCCCGTATTCCCGGTCTCATGATTCACGGATTTCTCTATGGAACATATATACAGTACACATTATTCACTGAAAATTCGCCCATTCACCGTATTTTTCATTGAGAAATGTTCACTGATTACTGTAGTTTCATCTCATTTTCATGACTAAATGCACTTTTTGTGATAAAACTATTAACATACTCAGGTAGTGCTTAAGTTACCATACAGTAAAGCCCCATATTTGCGGTCTCACTATTCGCGGACTCATGTATTCGCGGATTTCTCTGTGGAACATATCTACCCATTATTCGTGGAAAATTCGCCCATTCGCGGTATTTTTTACTGAGAAATATTCACTAATTACTGTATTTTCATATAATTTTCATGACTAAATGCACTTTTTGTGATAAAACTATTAAAATAATCAGGTATAAGCATTTTTGGAGTTTTTTTTTTTAAACTATCAAAATATGCAGTTCTAAGTGTTTTTAGAGGGGTTCTAAGTATTTCGGATTTTAGCTATTCGTGGGGGGGGGGCGGTACGCATCCCCCACAATTACAGGGGGTTTACTGTAATTCGCCTTACGATAATTCGATTTTGCAATGGGGTGAGCAATTAATACCGATGTGATAATATTTATGAAATATTTTTAAATTTCATGCGGGCACAGGCAGCACATACAATCAGGTAGTGAGAGAGACCAAATTACACTAGACCAACTTCTTTTCCTCCAACTCTATCCCATCTTCTAATTAAAAAAGTAAAAGAGAATGATCAAAGTATTGTTAGTAACGTTGTGCTCTCACGTAAATGAGTACAGCCATAAACAACTGAATGAGAAACTGTTGTTTTGCTTATCACCAAATCGGATAACAACAGCCATTTTGCTTGTATTTCAACCATAGAACGGTAATACACAATTACCTTAGCTATAGTACAAATGAAGTTAAGTGGAATAGGACTGATATATTTTTACATTTTACCCTTATTCACTATGGATAAAAGATCGGCAAGGAAATATACTGCTAAATTTAAGCTGCAAGTTGTAGCTGAAGCTGAGAAAACAATGTTCAAGCTGCTAATGACTATGTATTATCGTGCATCGGCAACATGAATGAAACTCAACTGTAATTAAAATTGGAGAGAAAGTATTTTAATCAAAACTACTGGGCATGAAAGAACACATATTACTGCTATTTTCATGCCGATAAATGATAAATACGTAAAGCTCGTATTATGGTGAAATCAAGTGAAAATAGCAAACGGGATCTTGATTTTATCTACACATAACTAACGGCCAACTTCATCTATTAACGAAAAAGCAGCTATGTTAATTTCACAACGAGATGTATTTAAATTATATTTCGACTTAAAAAAACTTCACATAATGAAAAATAACCTTGCCCCATATAAATAAAGTATCTAGAGATTCATTTGCGCTAACTAAAAGCAAGAAAAGCGCTCTGAACTGAGTTAAATAAGGAAAAATAAACTTACTGCATAATCGATGTCCAAACCAAAACATTGATCGCTATGATCGCAACTTATAATACTGTACAAAAGCAATATAAGAATATATACAATATTACTGGATACAGTGAATTAAGGCATAACATTTTAAAAAATCCATGGAAAAGATGCATATTCGTTACGTTGATGTTCGTATAATATGATATATGAATATAGAGTACAGTACAGCATAATGTAGGCTAGGATACCGTATATGTATACGATATACCATAGTGTAGGCTTAGCTAATTCTTGTTTGTTATTTAATTTCTCTTTGTATTGAATTATCAAAAGTCGCTCTGCTTAAACCTCCAGAATTAGCTGATATTAATAACTACTATGCCATGCATGTATAGAGTATACTTTATAGTGTAAAGTAGGCTACCATATATGTATACATGGTACCGAATACCCTAGTGTAGGCTAGGCTATACTCAAGATACGTTTTTTCCAACAAACGATGTTTTTTTTTTTGGAACCTAACCCCATCGTAAGTAGGATAATACCTGTATAAGCATTTTTTTTTTTTTTGTGTATTTAAACTATCAAAATACGCAGTTCTAAGTGTTTTTAGAAGGGCTCTAAGTATTTGCGGGTTTTAGCTATTTGCGGGGGGGGTGTGGTACGCAATCCCCACGAATATGGGGGGTTTACTGTATACTGTATTTGTTAATAATATTTGATTTTCCATTATACTGTACTTCCAATTGTGCGCAAGTTACATGTATTCCCTTCAACAAGTGTCCCTGCCTCATCTGTTCAACTGTAACACAGTCTTTTTTTTTTTTTTTTGACCCTCTGTCTCAAGAGACCTTAGTCCTGGGAAATTTCCAAATCATTTATTTTTCATTCCACAACGTAGGAATAACGCAAAAGAAGTCTTCCACCTTTTCCCATTAATAATTTTTTCCAGACAATATTTTCTTGAGAATTTCACCTGTCATCCATTCTTTTGAGGTAGCCAACAAAGAGAAGTATTTTCCTGCTTACAAAGGTATTGATGGAGATTACAATTGCCTTATTAAGGATCCTTAATAAGGTCTCAACATTTGTTACTAGAACAGTGTATCCCAAGGATCTTTCTCGTGTAATACAATCCAAATACAATACAAAAGCTATCTAGTATCACCTGAATACTTGTATGTACACTCAGATTCATCTGGAATACTATTTGAGAGATCATAGATTTATTTTGGAAATAAAACTGCAAGCGCTGGCAACTTACTGAAGCTCAAGGCTACATTCTCATTACTTTTGTAGGTAGTATAAGTCAACCACTCTTATGAATACTTCCTTATGTACTCTGGCAGAGGTGAAAAAAGCAGTCAGACAAAATAACTTTTGGAAATTATTGTTGAGAAGCACTGATGCTTGCTAACTTAAAATCTAACAAAGTAGGGTTTCCCTAAATTCAATTCCCCACAGCTGATAGTAATTCTTCTGGCATGGATGCATTCATCTTATGTTTTTCCGGCCATCAAAAAACGTAAACGGGTGGAAAAGTTTGTCTGTGGAACAATTAATGGATTGTATACTGTTGGTTGAAAGACTGAGGGAAAGTTTTGAATGTCCTCAAGAAACTACATCTCTGAGTTCGCTAATCTGAGTAAATTTTCAATTGTGCCAAGAAATATGATTTGCTCCCTGTCCACACATCATCCTTGTTTTTCCATTATTTGTCTTTGTATCAAACAAAAGAAAAGGTGATTTTAAATTGTTTGGGATGCTAAATATGTCACAAGTTCAAGTAACACATGAATTTCTGTTTTCTTTGAGGCAATGGATGGCTTCCTTTATAGATGAAGTGGACGGTATTTCTGTGGCATAATTAATGCCTAGTTCAACTCAGTCAACAGTACATGACAGTGTCCTTAACCTTCTCATACTGAGCAAATATACACATGAAAATTGTTACTCCATGAAGGGTTCTGGAACCATCACAAGTTTTGTCCTTGCACAGGAAATAATAATTTATTTACCCATTGAGATTTAACAAAATCTATACCCAACTATTATGGGCAAAAAAATTTTGAAAATTAAGGAAAAGTCAGCTATAGCACCAATTGCAGTGACATGCTACAAAAGATCATTACATTTTCATGTCTTCAACACTGTCTTACAAAATATCAAGACTTCTAACAAGCTTACTTTCTCTGACAACTTTTTTAATAGGTTTTACAGCTTGTTACGAGTATCCCTAATGATTCAATAAAAAATTCAGTACAGACCAAAGCATCTTTCTTCAATTTCTTTCTTCATGATGACGATAAATCAGAACCTAGCAGTCGTCTTTATGTTTGAGACTTACTTCTGAAGCTGTAAAATTACTACACTGTACATTTTTGCATTATGGTACGATACAGAACATGTCACTCCAGAATTTTTTTCTGTAATTTTCACTCCTTGGCTGTGTCACTCCTACAACTTATCAACCTTCTATATTAACCCCATACCATGCAATGTACTTGAATTCGAATAACAACTACCAAACTGGTAATTTCATAAGAGAAAAATGATCACCAATGGAAAGTTTGCAACCTTGAATATTTCTCTTATTTATTAAATATAACATACAACAGTTGTTAAACAAACTTGCAATACTCAGGAATTAAAATAACAAGCAATACAAATCAGAGTCTTATCACGTATCCTTCTGACAATGAAGCAGCCATAATGATTCAATATAAACTTTCCTACTTTGAACCAAATTCCTTACATAATGTACAAACAACTTCATAAACTGTCATGTCAACATGAACACAAAAATAGTCCCTGAGTGATGGTTAATCTATTACATACAAGAAAACTATCTGAACTCAAAATGAGATATATCAAAGTTGATAGGGTTACTTCACACTGTTGCATAGGCATAAAGTATTAACATATTTTCTTTACTAAAAGAAGCTCAAGCACTGCTTCTGTATAATCTAAAATCAACAACTTAGTGCTAATACTGTAATAACAATTCAATCACCTGACAATAATAACACTATGCTTATTTTTCTTTTACAGAGTTCTCATTGGCAATCATCAATATAAAAGCTTATAAAAAATAGAGTACTGACAGAGATCAATAGTATCTAAAATTAATGACTGTCACTGTGAACAAGAAATGATTAATCTAGTAATAATAATAGCTTCACTATTTCTCAGATTTATAACTTCAAATCTATGCTTTACTAAACATTGCTTATGAAAAACGAAAACAAGACAGAGCAAGCAGCTCATAAACATATTTTTATGATATGGCACTACCTAATCACATGTAAGTCATAAACAAGAGAAACAGACTACAAGGTCATAGTGTTTTAATTACCTGTAATCTTGACAAAATCAATTATTTGGGGTGATTCTTACCTGCTGTTAAAGTTGGCTTACATAATTATGCTATAAGGTGTAACTGTCATTCAAAATAAACAAGAAGTATTTGGCCTACACCCAGATGGATTGTCTACAATCACCTGTTTCCCACCAGGTGGTGTTGGAATGTTTACATTCTTGTCAGAATTCTTCCTGCCATGTCCCTGTGCATACAGTGTGAATTAGCTTTGCTAATTTTGATTATATCTTTGTTGTTTTTCTCCTGTATGGTCTTTTTTTTTTTTTGCATTATGTTATTAAAGGGAAGCAGACACAGCAGCATTATGCTCTGTAGGAGTGAATTTTATATAAAATGAATGTATGTCATTGGGCATGATGGTCACAAGGTGTGTGCTACCTGTATGGGTAATGTGTGATTTTTCTTCTCCTTGTGAAGAATATAAGGAGTGATCTAATGAGAAAATGAATAATTTTGTTAAGTATCGGAAGACTCAAGAGGCAGATAGTTTACGTAGACAGTCAATTAGACCTGGACATAAGTCTGCTATATCTACTCTGTCTTCTGGTGTTGCTGTTCCTCCCTATCTTCCTTTGCCCCATAGGTCTGATTCCTCTCTCATTCCTCCTGCTCCATCTTCTAATGCTCCCTGTGTGGTTCAGTAAAAACAAATTGGCAAACTTGTGGCAGATATGAGTTTACCTCTGTCATCAGCTAGGCACTTGACTAAGGATTACGGTTACCCCCATAGTGATAGGTCTTTTTCAGTATTCCCCACAGAAAGAGAGCCTTGGTCTGTCTGTAGTAGGGTTTGTTTCCTGGGATCCTGGGAACCCAGGATCCCGGACAATTTTCAAGGTTTAATAATCCCGGGATATTTTTGCAAATCCTGGGATAAAATCAAGTACAAAAACAGGGACAAATTTGACTGCAGGATGGTTGTGGACTTGTTGTTCTGTTTATATTTTTATAAACTGTAAATACAAACAATTTCTGTCATTATCCTTATGATAATAATGATAGATGTCTAGATAGATTATGTCACTGTTTTGGTATTTATATAAAATACTTTATATTTTCAGTGAATTGTATTTTCCCATCAACAGCACCTTGCTAAAATTGCTAAAATCTTGTAAAATTTCAAGTTGCAACACTTTTGCAAGATAAGGCCTGTCAAATAAATCCATGGAGGTAAGATAAAGCTCTTGTTTCAGTGTTTCCAGCTTATTGCAGTAACTAAATCTATAGAGGACGGGTATGAAACCGTGACAAAATAATCACGTACAAGTTTGCAGATTTTTTCAAGAGGGACATATTCCTTTTTTATCATGTGGAAACATAGTATTACTGTTTACCTAATGCTTTATTTTGTATATTTGGGACAGTGATAACGCAAAGCAGTCCCAACAGAGTGTATGCTTTGAACATGTTTGCAACAGGTTTTGAACAAGAAGTGTTTGTGATGAGTGACTGCAGCCCGTGTGGGGTAGCATCCACTGTGTCAGCCACACAGAGCCAGTTCAAACTCAGCCACGTCACTGTGACCGCTGCCTAGTCTGTATTAATTAAATTTTCTCTCGCTCTCCCATTCCTTTCAATATGGCTGACTGTTCCAAAGCATTTGCTTGGAATTGCTATGATGAAAATGACAAGGAAGAAAGTGTAAAGTGTAATGCTAAAATTATGTGCCGAGGTTGGTCAACAAGCGGCTTGTTACGCCATCTGAAAAGCAAACATGTAATAGAAAAATCAGTTGAATATACTGCTAAACGTTTAGCTGACGATGGTGGTGATTGTGATGAATCAAGTGTGTTGAGTGATAATAAACGAAAACCATCTCAGACAAAGATAACCAATTTCCTGAAACACAATACAAGAGAACAAATTGTGAGTAAACTTGCAGCTGTGGATGGATTTTCTGAGAATGCCATTACGAAGAGTAGTTTCATTAGAGAGGCATTATGTGACAAAGGTTATTCTCTTCCAAGGAATCCTAACCTTTTAATGGAGATTATCTACAAACAGTATGATCTTACAAAAGCAAAGATGAACCAAGATATTTGTGACACACTGAAAATGGGTTCGAGGTTTAGCCTCTCCACTGATGAGTACTCCTCACTGAGAAACAGGTGTTGCTTGAATATTAGCTCATACTGATGAAAGAAAGTTCTGGAATTTAGGTATGGTTGCTGTTGTTGGACGGTTGACTGCAGAAAAGACTGTCAAAGCAGTAGAGAATAAATTAGCAGAATTTGACCTTTCGCTGGAAAAACATGTGGTTGCCTGTGTAACAGATGGTGCAAGTGTAATGCTGAAGTTCAGAAAATTGATAAAGTGTGAACATCATCTTTGTTATGCACATGGTATACATCTTGCTGCGTGTGATGTTCTTTATAAGAAGACCTCAGGCAGTGTAAGTGATGTGAACATGAATGAAGATTCGGAATCAGAAGAGGAGATTGAGAGTTGCGATCATGATTTTGACACAGTAGTTGATTTTGAAACTGATGAAAATTCTTTTCTAGGAACAATGGAAATTAATGAAAGAATTTGTGATGAGCATGAGAATAGCATCGAAACCGTTAATATCTCTGAGGCTATTGCTGCGGTAAGAAAAATTGCAAAACTATTTAGGAAGTCACCATTAAAGAATGCAACTTTGCAAAACTATGTGAAAAGTGAGCATAACTGTGAAAAGATGTTAATTTTAGACTCTAAAACTAGATGGAATAGTCTCTTAGCCATGCTTGACAGATTTCTAGAAATTAAATCAGCAGTTGCCAAAACTCTAATAGACTACAAAATAAAACTTGACATCAGTGAAAGAGAATGAGCAGCATTAAATGATACTGTGTTAGCTTTGCAACCTGTAAAAGCCAGGGCTGAGAGACTGTGCAGTCATGATGCAACTTTGTTAAGTGCTGAAGGAGTCTTTACCTTTTTATCAATGAATTGAATGAGCTTACTGAGCAAAATTCTGTATTTGCAAAGAAGATGAAAGAATCGTTAATCAACAGGATCAACGAGACGAGAAGTACAACATTGGTGGGCCTACTCCTATATCTGAATGCTGGGAAAAGTTACAGTATTCATGCCAGCAGGCCCAACATACTTGGCTTACCAACTTTACCTAAAAAATCATCTCTAGTAAGTTTTGTGAAGAAAATGTTGTCAAGGCTGTTTTAAATCGAGATGCCAGCAGAGTCTAGCTTGATTCGTTGGAGTCTGAGGAAGAAGGGCATAAAACTCAAGTTTGTCAGAACATGACTCTAAATGAAAAGCTGGAAGCTGCAATTCGATCACAGACAAAATCTTTTCAGTCCTCAGTGTCAGGTAGCGTGAGTGTTGGTAACCATTTCGGCAAAGATCTTGAAGTTTTTGAAGCAACCAGTGAGAGAACACCCAATATTACTAATTTACTGAACTTGCTGAAGTCGATTCCTCCAACCTCAGTGGAATCCAAACGGGTCTTCTCGGCAGCTGGACTGTTTGTCACAAAAATGAGGACCCGTTTAAGTGATAGACGTGTAGATTGCTTGTGCTACTTAAGAGCTTATTATCAAAATTCCATATATGCTTCTTAGTTCTTAATCAGTTTAGTTTTTAAGACCCGCAAGGGGTGGAAAGTTTTTTTTTTTATCCAGTTTAATTTTTAAGACCCACAAGTGTTGGAAAGTTTTTTTTTTTGGGGGCTGAAAGGCCCATCAGGGTTAAAGTCCTGAAATATAACATCAAGAAACCAGTTTAGTTTATATGAAGGCAGAATGCAAATATTTCCTCTTAATTCATTTTGTTAAATTTTGTCAATTATTGCTTTCATTTATGGAAAACTTCTGTACACATTTTCTTTTCCTTCATTTATTTGACTAAAATTACTGTCATTTAATTAATCATTACTGTTTCCAGAGAATGAAATGAACTATAATTTACATTGTCATTTGCACTGGAATTTGGAAGTAGAACAAAAAGTAGTACACAAAGCATATTTTAGCTCTTGTTCTTATTCCTTTTACTTTGTTGACAAACAAAGTGTATGCTGTAATTAAACATTAGGTGGAATTAATAAGACAGTCAATGTACAGTAATATATCTCCATACCTAGTAATGCTAAGCACATCAAAAACCTGATAGGGAAACAAGGTATAATGGGTAATTTTTGACAATTGAAAATCCTGGGAATTCCCAGGATCACGGGATGAGGACTAATTTTATCCCGGGATCCCTGGACAAAGAAAAAGCTCCAAAACGACAATTCCTAGTCTGTAGCCTACCCTCTGAAATGCCTTGTGACAGTAGGTCTTCTTCTCTGAAGTCTGTCTCAGGATAGAGGTCTGTGTCCTTCACTGCCCCTCTTTCTTTCTCAATTGCCTACCATCTTGAAACTGAACCATTCTCCAGTAGATTTATTCGGTACAGTTAAAGCACTGGCATCAACAGACTCATGCTATCATCATCTGGCAAGAGTGACAGTGATGTGTGTGAAACTGTTGAGTTATCTAGGCATACTATGACATTTTTATAATAAAATGGTTTTATATATACATACCAAGTAATTACATAGCTATAGTTTCCACTTAACGGCAGCTTAGATTCCAAATTTCACGGGTAGCACTTCAGTATGGTTTGTGTAGGTGATCAGCCCATCCCACTAACGGAATATTGGAACGACCTAGCACACAATTCTCGTTCATTTTATGCCTTATGTCCATCAGAGGGGAGGAGGGTGGGGTCCAATTCTGTAATTACTTGGTAAGTATATATATAAAACCTCATTTTATTACAAAAATGTCATTTTTATATAAGTAACTTACCAAGTAATTACATAGCTGAATCCTTCACTGACAGGAGGTGGGATACATGGACATAGTATTCTACTCCAAAAACATTAAGTCATGTAATGAATTTGAAATAGAAAAGTTGCTAGCATTGAATACAAATCTTGTCGTTCCTTATTAGTTAAGAGAGCCTGCGGTATAAAATTGCAACTGGTTGATGCTCAACATAACGTGTAGTGGTGTGGTGGTAGAGCCAAGGGTCGCCTCTGCTTAAGTGGGGGCTTTGTAACGAAGGAGTACTCCGATGAGTACCAAAGCATCAGTAGAAGTTATGCAGCTAAGGAATTATTCAATAGTTAGCAAAACTTTAATAGGTGCCCTTGCCCTGGGCGCAGTACCAACATAAAAACAACCAGATACACTGTCACCTACACTGAAATAACACCACAACCCATCCACTGAGAGTGGTGGGTGCTCCAGGTACTTTGTACCTCCTGGCCCCTAAAAAAAACTATACCTCACCAGAAGGTGAAGAGAGAGTAGGAGGAAAGCTTATGCTTCCTCCTGCCATACCATGCCAGTCACTATCCTGTGGTACTGCAGAATTTACATGCTACTTAGGTGGCTCCAGTCTGGAGTTGGTGCCAGGCGAGCTGTGGAAGCTCATGGATTGGTATAAATATCACTGGTGCCAGATTGTAGCTTGCGCTGAGCGAGCTGGGCGCCAGCCGAGCTGCTGGGAGATCACGAAAGCCTTAAGCTCTAAAGTTGGCTCCAGACTGTAGCTGGTGCCAGGCAAGCTGAGCACCAAGGGAGCCTGAAGCTCTGGGCACTGGGGGTTCTATAGCTGGGGCCAGACTTGTAGCTGGCACCAGGTAAGCTGGCTGCCAGGCAAGCTAGCAGCTCGAGGCTCTGGAAGCTCTAAAGCTGGGTGCCAGCAGAGATAGAAGTTCAGGTTTCACTTCTTAAGATAGTGAGATGTGAAGGATGATTATACTTCAAGTAGGTCGATGCAGAATGGAAGTAATGGCCATGTGTGCCTGTGAGACGTGAAGGACGATGTGCTTCCAGTTGTGTGCGGACAATTGGCCGACAGGCAATTGACCGACAGACAGTTAGCCGACAGACAATTGGCCGACAGGACAATTGGTCGATAAGACAATTGGCCGACAGACAGTTAGCCGACAGACAATTGGCCAACAGGACAATTGGTCGATAATGCGTATATTAAATTTATTAAAAAAAAAAAACATCCAAATGAAAGGAAAAAAATTCAAAGCTAAAAACACAATATTCATGGTTACTATACTATACTATACTATACTATACTAAACTACTTATTTTTGAAATCATTATACTAAACTACTTATTTTTGAAATCATTATACTAAACTACTTATTGTTAAGATTGTTATTCTAAACCAATTATTCCTGATATCGTTATGCTAAACAACTACTTTTGAGATCGTTATGCTAAACCACTTATTTTCAAATGCTTTTCCAGACCAAACTTTCATCTTGTTTTTACTAAGTTTATTTTCCAAGCCCTTCAGTATCAGTCATGGAGTTCATCAAAACGGAACGAGGAGGCAAAAAACTTCTTTTCGAGGGATACGCCTACATTATTGATAGAACCAGAGAATCAAAAACGTATTGGAGATGTGCTTATTGTAATAACTGCAATGCAAGATTGACTACGATCGACAAAATAATTAGCAGAACTCCTTCTGAACACTCCCATCCACCAGCTCCTATTGAAAATCGAGCTTTAAAAGTTAAAGAACAAATAAAGCTTATTGCGGCCCGATCTGAGGAAATGCCGAGCTCTATTATTGATAGTGCAACTTCAGATATCCCTGTGACCATTGCTGGAGCTTTACCAAAAAAGGACTCTCTCAAACGTACAGTGCGACAGAAGAGACCGGTCTTAAAGAAAATGAGCTATATAAGACTCCGAGAGGTGATAATTTTTTACTCTTTGAATATGAAGAGGTTTCTATTTTCGGAACTTTGAAAAATCTGAAAATCTTATCCAAGAAAAGTGAGTGGTTCTGCGACGGGACTTTTGACTCTGCACCTTTGGGCAAGCAGCTATACTCGATCCATGCGCTAATTACTGAAAATAAAACAGTGCTGCTACTTTATTGCGTGACACACAGTAAATCTGAAGCGGATTATGATTTAATATTTAACTTCATTAAAGAAGGAAGAAATGTAAATGTGACATCAATTACAGTAGACTTTGAAAAAGCAGCTATAAACTCCATTAAACGCAATTTTCCTCACGTTTCTATTTATGGCTGTTTTTTTCACTTTGGGCAGTGTTTGTGGCGCAAGATACAGACTATGGGTTTACAATCGTGGTACAACTACCGAGAAAATGCATTTATTGTAAAACAGCTACAAGCACTAGCTTTCATACCACCTGATGATGTACCTTTTTTGTTTGAACAATTTATTAATTCTTTAGATGCACAAACTGATGAAATTTTGGAAGATTTCTTTTCTTATTTTGAGTGTACATGGTTAGGAATCGTGCAGCGTGGTAGACGTGAGACGACCTTTATTCGACATTTTGTTATGGTCGTGTCACAACAGAGTGCTGAACGATCTGCAAAAACCAACAACTCGCTGGAAGGGTGGCACCACGCCTTCAGTAGAAGAGTAAATCTCCATCACCCTAACTTATCAAAATTAATTCAAAAGCTCAGGATTGAACAATCAAGCACAGAAATTCTAATAGAACAGGCATTTTCAGGAGCTGATGTTTCAAGGGAAAACAAAAAATACATTTGTGTTAAGGAAAGACTGAAAAAACTTGTACTCAACTATGACGTCGAAGATGGTTTGCAATTTTTAAGAGCTTGTGCACACAATTTTATCAATTAAATTGTTTTTCTAAATTTTTGAGATGAATATTATGTTTTTATCTTTTAATTTGTTCCCTTTTATTTTGATCTTTTAATTCTTTTTTTTTTATAAATCTTTTGTATGCATGAAGTCTTTTTATGTAAGTTTTAATTTTTTTTAATAAAGCGTGTATGTATTAACCTTTTTTTTAGATCTTTTTTAAGATGAACTCCATGACTGATACTGAAGGGCTTGGAAAAATAAACTTAGTAAAAACAAGATGAAAGTTTGGTCTGGAAAAGCATTTGAAAAAAGTGGTTTAGCATAACGATTTCAAAAGCAGTTGTTTAGCATAACGATATCAAGAATAATTGGTTTAGAATAACAATCTTAACAATAAGTAGTTTAGTATAATGATTTCAAAAATAAGTAGTTTAGTATAGTATAGTAACCATGAATATTATGTTTTTTGCTTTTAATTTTTTTTTCCTTTCATTTGGATGTTTTTCTTTTTTTTTGTTTAACAAATTTAATGTACGCATTATCGACCAATTGTCCTGTCGGCCAATTGTCTGTCGGCTAACTGTCTGTCAGTCAATTGTCTTATCGACCAATTGTCCTGTCGGCCAATTGTCTGTCGGTTAACTGTCTGTCGGTCAATTGTCTGTCGGCTAATTGTCTGACTACCCTTCCAGTAGGCTGGTGCCAAATGAAGTAAGGGACATATATGCCTGAAAGCTGAAAGCTAGAAATGTAGAGGCTGCTCAGACAACCTTAGCTTTCACTAAAAGAAGGCAAGGTTGTTCCTCTGAATCTGAGTGTTTCAGAAATTCTCTTAAGGATGAAAGACAATATGATCTTAATCCAAGGGAGGAGGGTTCTTGACCAAACATCAAAGGACAAGAAAGCCCTCTAGATAAATACCTAAAAAAACTCCAATTGGACAGAGAGTTCACTCTTTCCCTCAGAGTTGGTGAGTGCTCCTGGGTGCTTGAAGCATATGCTGGCACCAGGTTGTAGCTGGTGTCAGGTGAGCTGGACACCAGGCGAGTTAGGAATTCAGGAGCTGGCCGGAGTTCCTGGAATCCAAGGACGTCTGTTAAGCTCTAAAGGAGAAAGAATGGATCCAGGTCTCGGATGGATCCTCATGTTTGGCTAAAATCAAAGGAAAAAATGAGGATAACACATTTCTTAGTTCCTAGCTGGGTGTGAAAAAGGCTTGCGAGGTCTTTGAGAAGAAGATGAAAGACCCAGGTCTCTGTGCTTAACCAGAGATAAGCATAGATCAGTACCACTTCAAGGAAAGTGAGAGAACCTAGATCTTCTCAGAAACAAAGAGGTAATCTGCAGCAGGGTCAGAGGTGCCTAAAAAGAAGAGACGAAGAGTCTGAGACACCAGCTTTGGAAGACGACCGCTAAGTCTGGTAAATGGAGGAAGAGGGTGACTTCTGAATCTTGTAATAGCCTCTGCAACACGTCTTGAAGACAATCCTATGGACAGTCCGGCGCCTGTTTGGGCAAGAGCGGACCCCTGTGGTAGTATCTGAAGCAAGGTTGTTTGAGAAGACACAGTTTGGGGAAAGATCTTGAAGAGTCCACCAGTAACTGGAAACTAAGCCTGAGACTTCAGGGCTTTCTTGACCATGTAGAAGTTTCCTTGAAGAGGCAAACAGGTCTAATGTTGGCTTGCTTCATACAATAAAGAGATTCTGACAACTCAGGGGATTGAAAGGCCATGATGCGAAGGACAAGCTTCTGATGGCCCAGTACGTCCTTTGACGCTTAGTCCCTGAATAAATCAAATGACTAGAAGACTTGATTGATCTGTCAACAGAGGAAGAACTCTACTGATTGGCTGAGAGGAAATGCTGGATCCAGCTTCCCTGCTTAAGTAGATGTGTTAGGACTGAGGTCTAATCCAAACATACTACCATAGAGATAAGGTTGAGCAGTACTAGGGCCATAAGAGAAACACTTTAGCTCTCCAAAGTATAAGTGAGGTTCCATTCTTCTTGGGAACCAAGCCCTAGACATCTTCCCGGTTCTTCAAATGGGCTCTTTTGACCTAGATCTGAGATGCTGAGAAGACCAGACCCAAGTTCAGTAGAAGAGGGAATTCCCTTGCACATGTCATGTTCAGACAGCCACCACTGGAAATCTGACTAAAGAAACCTGGGCTAAGAAACAACACAGAGGTGTCTGACTGTGTTACCCAGTCCTGGTGAAGGTTACTGTCAAGAGCCTCTGAGCACCTTTTCTTTGAAGATAATGAAGTCAGTTGACATGCAAAGACTGAAGTAATGCCCAAAAGGGGAAGTCAAATGCAGGAAGAGCAAGTAATCGGGAGGTCGAAGCAAAGATTCCCGATTGGGAAGCCCTGTCCCAAAAGGCAGAACTAAAAAACTCTCTGGGGTTTGGACAGGGATCTGGAAGAGTGCTCCCTGCATATCCAAGCTCCTATCCAATCGCCCTGAAGAATGGGTAAAAGAACTACCTGGATCATTTCCCTCATGACCTTCATCTACTGTCTAAGAGAGAGAAATGAAGAACTGTGGTCAGGCAGCCCATCATTAGGAGCAGAGTTCAACAAAAAATGTTGAGCACCCCAAAACTAGTGTCGGAACGTCCTTATTTGAGTGACAACCCGTTACAACTGTGTGAATCTCACAGTAGAAGAAAGCACCAGAGATCTCCTTCTAGAGAATACAAAACAAGAATGGAAAAAACTCTTCCAAGTCCGTACATGACAGGGCAAGGACACAATCTTAGGCAGTAAGCCTCTGGCGCCAGGTGCTGCTCTGACACTGGACACTAGACTTTCAGTGGATGGTGTAACAGGCCCAACAAATTACTTTGTTGGTGCTGAATGGTCCCCAACGAAGCAAAGGAGTGGACGAAACCGACATAGGAAAGTGAAGAGGTAGCGTCCGTAGTCCCGAATGTGGCGTCAGATAACTGATAGCTGGCTTGAAACAGACAAGAGGATGAGTGGACATAGGACACAGGTGGCTGTGCAAACATGAGCTCAGACACTGGGCACTTGGACACATATGGACGCTCGGAACTGGGCTCTCGGAAGTTGGGAGCTTGAAACTCGGATGCTCAGAAACTGGGAGCTCAGAAGTTGGGAGCCTGGAACTCGGGAGCTTGGAACTTGGGAGCCTGGAACTCAGGAGCTCGGAACTCGGGAGCTTGGAACTCTGGAGTTTGGAACTTGGGCGCTTGGAACTCGGAACTTGGAACTCAGAATTTGGGCACTGAGAAGTTGGGTGCTTGGAATTCGGAATTTGGGCACTCAGAAGTTGGGTGCTCTCTGACTCTGTCCAGATTCGGAGAGCAATGAAAACAACCACTGACGCACTAAAACTGGGAAATATATCTTTACAATGGCTGAGATAAATCCGAAAAAATGCCATTGGCTTCATTAGTCTACACTTTGATCAATAACTAGCCACACTGGAATCCAAAAAGTGTCAGTGGAGCCTCTTGTCCACACTGGAATCCTAATCTTGTTCACACTGGGATCTGTAAACTGAAAAAACATCATCGGTGCCACTACGGCCAAGGTAAGCACATATTCATGAACATCTTTTCAATGGCTGTGCGTTGAGACCTAAGGACAACAGGCTCAACTGAGGGGTAACTATCCGGGAGCAAAACCCTTTCAGACTCACATGGACCGACAGTATGCCTCCTCCCAGATTTGCAGGGGAGTTTGACAGGGACTGGGTTTATGAAATCCGATAGGGCCGGATAGTTACCAACTCCACTACACATCCAACAAGACGTCTTTCCAGTGGCTGTCTGCCGATACCTGGGACCGTAGCAGGTTCGACTGAGGGGGCAACAACCAGTGTGAAACCGCCCGACCTCCCTCGGACTTCCAGTTTGCCTCCTCCCAGGTTTGCAAGGGGAGTCTGACAGGGACCTTCTGTCTAGGAGCATCAGGGGATGAGTTGTCACCTTCTCCACTGCACTACACTTCACTATAACAAGGTTAACATCTGTTAACCAAGACACAAGACTGGCAAAGGTATGGAAAGGGAAGCAAGGGAGCCAGGTGTGGGAGCATGTGGTAAGACGGCTAGTAGGAGAGAATTGGCGTTAGGGCGCTAGCACTAGTGCAGAGCTCATGAGAGAGGGTGTTGGGGGTGAAGCTGGCGGCAGAGATTGGTGCTAGCAAGGTTCATAGCGTGAGCTGGTCCTCGGCTGTCAAGAATGTCAACTCACAGCTGCCAACAAAAACCCTCAATCTCTCCTTACTACTTTCTGCCGAGCACTTTGAGTTCTGACAGTTATGTCAAAAATTTGTTTACTGGGGGCTTCCAGGAAGCATAGGTCCGGTAAACAATTCATAACTGCAAAAGTTACATGCTTAATGAAATGGCAAAATACCCAAGAACTACTTTCAAGGCAATATCGGTGGCTTGTGTGAAGCATATGGCCGATAAACAAATCATAAATTGCCAAAATTGTGGGCTAATGAAAGATAATAATGCAATGTTGTAACATCTGAAAATTACTTTAAAGCAAAAACATTATCGGCGTCTTGCCAGTACCCTATGGACGGTAAACAGCTCATGAATTGCAAAAGCTAATGCCTAATGACAAGGCGTAACATATGCCGATTACTTTATAATGGAATGCCGTAACATCCGAGAATTACTTTTAAGGCAAACTATAATCTACAGCTCGCTAATATATTAAGACCGTGAAACAATTCATAAATTGCAAAGGTTATGGCCTAATGAAAGGCCTAACATACACCAATTATTTTACAATAGAGTGTCTAGGCCAATTACTTTGTAATGTAATTGAGTGTCGTAACACTCGAGAATTACTTTTAAAAAAAAAACTATATCAGCAGCTCGCTAGTTGTTTATAGCCGGAAAACAATTCATACCTTGCCAAAGTTATGGAGTAATGAAAATGCGTAACATATAGTTTACTCTTATAATGGAAAATGTCGTAACATCTGAGAATTACTTTTAAAGCAAAACTATTATTGGCACCGCCAGAAGCCTAACCAGTAAACAAACCATCGATGCAAATGGCGCTGTTTACTGGCGGTTCGATGACGAGTGAATCAACGTAAAACAAAATAAGAAAAAACTAATCCTGCAAGATTTCAGCTTGAAGGCTACAATATATGCATTCTGATGGTTGATTTAAAGAATCGTCTATCGGAATCCGGTAAAATAACTGGAAAATAATGAAAATGCTACCGCCAAACCAGGTGTTGCCACCACGGATGGCAGGAAATGAATGAGAATTATTGTTTGCTAGGTTGTTCCAATATTCCGTTAGTGGGACAGGCTGATCACCTACACAAACTATACTGAAGCGCTACCTGCGAAATTTTGAATCTAAGGTGCCGTTAAGTGGAAACTATAGCTATGTAATTACTTGGTAAGTTACTTATATAAAAATTCCAGTTACTTAGGTAATTTCTGGGCCGTGCATCAGCACTTCAGTTAATCATATACTCTCCCAGTATCATCCTTTATTTCTTCCATTTCCAAAATTATCCCTTTCCTCTTAACCATGCCCCCCTCTATTGCCTCGTATTCCTCACCTTTTGACAACTGTATTTGTACAAGTGGCCCTTCCTCCTCTGCCACTCCTATTGTTGTCCAGATGGTTCCTGCTCTTGCCTCAGTGGGGTTGTCTCTCGGGTCAAACTTTTCGTCTATCTTGGATTCGTTGTTGAAGCACAAAGCAGGTGATCTGTCTACTGTGGTGATGTCATGCAAGAACCCTCTCTCTTCTCCCATCCCGCTTTCTCCCTTCCGACCAGTTGTCTCGTCATCTAGTAAGTCACTGCTACCTCCCAGTCATCCGGCACCTCCCACAGCTTCCCCTGATGTCAGGACTGGCGGTCATATGTACGTTACTGTCTCAGACATATGCAGGCCCACCATCTCAGTCCATGAAGTTGCTGGTTTCTGCTGCCCCATTTCTACCTCCAGACTTGATGGATTTTGACCCCAATTTGGAGGACTCTCCATCAGTTTTTAAGCTCTTGATAGATTGCACTGTTTTCCTTTAACATCACCTTTTTACCAAGGATGAACCTGTTGACTGATGCTCACCAACTGTTAGCTTCTACCTCAGCTCTGGTGCATTGCTTGACCCAATGAAGCATACAGAAACTGGTAAAGTTCTTACGGCCAATACGTAGGCTTCATTTGCAGAACTTGCTATTAGAATGACTGCACATTTATTGCATCAAGTGAAACAACATGTTAGTCCTAAAGGGGCAATGGTCCTTTATGAGATATTGGAGTACTTACATTGTCTTGCCAGAGCTATTTCAGATGCTCCAGGAGAAATCACATGTTTTTACCAAATAGCTTTTAAAGAAATATTAACAGTTGTGTTCATATTTCTTATAAAGTAGACCCAGTTCAGCAATCAGTAGCTGTTTTTGACACCCCTCATCCTTGTCTCCATGACTTCAAAGTGTTTAAGGCCATTGTAGATGTCACTAATCAGGAATTGGGTATTCTTAGCACAGTCTTTGAAGGCTTCTTTCAACCGTCCCATGCCTGAAACTGGTCGTGCACCAACGTTCCATGCATAATACTAACCCAAACCATTATGTTCCCCCACTTCCAGCAAGCCATTTCGAAGTGATCAAGGCTCACAATTTGAGGGAAGGAATCACAAAAGTACCCATAACCGAGATTTCACATCCTCAAGGTTCACCAAGAGACTGTCTTCAGAGTTCTTAATGCCTGATAGAGCATCAGAGCAAAACCTTAGGGGGTGAAGGTTCTCAAGGAAGGGAAACACTGTAGCTTGTAACACTTCCACCCTGTCAGCATCCATTGTTTACCTTCATCATACAGAGCAGTTCCAAGTTTTGCAGGAGGAGATCAGACAGTTGTTATGCATGGAGGCAATTGAGCCAGTTTAAGACAAGTCACTGGGGTTTTTGCAATTGCCTTTTTCTTGTTCCCAAGGTCTTGGGAGGCTGGAGACCAGTACAGGCATTCCCTGGTTATCGGCGGGGTTCTGTTCAGAGGGTGTGATGATAACCGAAAATCGCCGCTAACCAAAAATCAGCGGTTTTTGGAGCTTTTCGGGGCTTATTGGTGCCAAAAAGCACTGATTTTCGGTTATTGGCACCTCTGTTAGATACATACCAGCACCAATACCCAGTTATCGGTGCCGATAAGTGGAAATCGGCGATTTTCGGCGCCGAAAATTGCAGGTTTCGTCGCTTAACAAGAGCCGTAAAACCAGATCACTGTTAACCATGACCACCGTTAACCGGGGACTGCCTGTATTGAACGTTTTCAGCCTTGGCTTTGTTCGTGTGACTCGTTTTCGATTAAGTCATCTAATTCAGTTCTGGTGGTTATCCGGAAAGGCGACTGGATGATTTCTACAGATAAGCAGGACAAATATACTTCCATGTCCCAATCCATCCTCAGTTGAGGAAGTATCCACACTTGTCTTACGGGGAGGCCTTTCAATTCAAAGCTCTGTATTTTGGTCTGAGCATGGCACCACAAGTATTCACTTGTGTTTTGGCCTCACTAGTGGGATGGAGTCATCTGCTTGGTATCCAAGTCCTCCTATACTTGGATGACTGGTTAGTTCTTGCCAACTCATTTCATGCAATCTTAAAGGTGAAGGATCGTCTTCTGTGTCTGCCCTTGGTGCTAAGGATTCTGATCAATGTAGAAAAGTCTATGCTTCTTCTGACCCAGCTGACTATATATCAAGGAATGAAGATCAATTCTCTCTTTTTGGAATTTTCTGACAGAGACAAGTAGACAATTTTCTATCATTGCTACGAGAATTTCAACCCAAGAAAAGCCTCTAGCCAATAAGTGGCTGTCTCTTTGGGGTCACGCAGCCTCTTTAGAGAAGTCTGTCAACGTGACCTGTCTAAGAATGAGAGGGTAATAGTGTGTAAAGTAGGGAGACAGGGCTATATGTTGGTTATTTGGCCTCCTAGCGAAAACAGTGATGGAATAAAATCACCAGAAAAGCAACTTCATCTGGGTAATTTCTGTCAATTTGTCTAACAACATTTTTTTTCCTAGAAATGTAACTTTTTTATAAGCACTACTCAGCTGAGGTGAACAGTGTCATGCAGCACTGCTCTCAGGTCGCAGAAAATTTTATTCTTTCAAGAAGGACCGCTGTAGTTATGAAAATAATCCCCTCCAGTGGTTAACAATGTGCTATATGAGATCCGATTACTTTTTCTCTCATAGAAATTACCAATTTAGGAAGGTTTATCACCTAGTCTGCAATCTTAACCATAACCATACTGAAGTGTGTTACTAAAATCAGTCTAATACTGGGTCATGGGTAATTTTAACCTTACAAGAACAATGGGACAATTTTTGTAAAACCAGCATCTTGACTTTTATCTTTACTTAACATTCTTATCCATGTTTACAAGATCTTTGAGGCATTTTTTTCAGTCGTTTAACATGTGCTTCTCTTTTATCACCAGTTGTTGTTAATAACCTTGAGGTGTTGTTAATAACCTTGGGGAAGTTTCTGTTATGTGTCACCTCTATAGCCCTTAATCCAGGTCAAAGGATTTTTAATCCAGCCAATCATAAACTCGGATGGTCCTAGGCCTACTGGTTTCTTTAATCCAACCAATCAAAATCGACTATCGTCAATATGATTCACAGACCAACACTCTGACCCAGGTCAGGTCATTCTTTACTGTTTCAACCTCCAAACTGGATGGACTTAACACTGGTGTTTACCAAGAAATACAAAGTGAGGATGATTTCAAGGCCATTCAACAGCCGTCATTTCCAAATCTCTTAGAATTTACTACACTAAACAATGAATTTGCTTATCTCTTGTACAGTCGCGTTCATTAGTGACGATACTGTGTACTTTGATTATCGTTCACAAGTGAAAAGAATTATTTTGATTTTTTTATAAACTTATTTTGAATTATAAGAGCAACACAGTACATATATTAATACTATACATAATATAAAATAAAATAAAAATCTTCACTACTCAAAAGTTTG
The DNA here is from genome assembly GCF_040412425.1 of Macrobrachium rosenbergii. Classification (NCBI taxonomy): domain Eukaryota; kingdom Metazoa; phylum Arthropoda; class Malacostraca; order Decapoda; family Palaemonidae; genus Macrobrachium; species Macrobrachium rosenbergii. The sequence continues at coordinate 59,762,226 of NC_089743.1, forward strand.
CCTTTCTGGATATTATACACGAAATAAAACGAAACATTCTGAAATGTGAATGATAACATCAGGGCTGGCAACCACACGCAATCTCCCGAAACAATAACAGCACGAGAAAATTCGCACCCCTGACTCCGAAAGGTTGGCACGCCTGAAAAGCCGCCAAAGCAATGTGCAACTTGTCACGTGACACAGTGGTGGTGCTCCCTGCTCAGTATTTAGCCTACTTCGCTGACCCGACTTCACGTTGTGATGATGGAGCATCTTGGGCGACTTCAAATAAATCCTGGAGCCAAAAGACAAGAAACCTCATTAGCTATAATGGAGAGTCATAATAGAACTGCATAAAAATAATATCCTCCCCATAGAAATTAGCCGCAAATTAAATATCAGTCGGACAACAGTATTCAGGTGGATCAAACGGTTCAACGAAGAAGAGAACCTCCAGAATCAGCCTAGAAAAGGTCGACCCGATGCACTACTAGAGAGCAGGATGAACAGATCGTTGCTAAAGTTATCTCACAGCCTATAACAACTGCTGCGAAAGTGAATCAGGAATTAGGTCTTCAAATCTCTAATGTTACGGTGAGAAGGAGATTACACAACCAAGGAATTCATCACCGCAGACCGGCAATCAAACCCTCCTTGTCTCAAAATCACCAAGAGCAACGAGTAGCTTTCGCTCTTCAGTATCTACCGTTTGAGTCAGGATTCTGGGATAACGTTATATGGTGTGATGAGAAGACTTTTGCTAGCGACGATCATGGTATACTCCACTGCTGGCGACCTAATAAAACAAGGTAAGTAAATAATACCAATAGTTTTCATGTAGGCTTAGGCCTATGTGTATCATGAACTTTCTTTACTACACTGATTAAATACCTACAAGGTAAGTAATTAATACCAATAGTTTTCATGTAGGCTTAGGCCTATGTGTAACATGAACTTTTACTATATTGATTAAATAACTGCAAGGTAAGTAATTAATACCAATAGTTTTCATGTGGGCTTAGGCCTATGTGTAACATGAACGTTTCCTTACTACACTGATTAAATACCAACAAGCTCCTTAAAATATAACTTTTTCTTTTTGCTTTCAAGGATAACATTTCAAGCCTATTGGAATTCTAACGAATTACCTATCGAGAGTGAGAAAACAATCTCAATGTCAATGTAAATTCCTTATTGCTCATTTTTATTAATAGACTATTGGTGATATTCAGCGTTGATATTTTCTTCGTTTACTTGCGATAACATTTTTTTTGTGTATCTCAATCTCTAGGTTCAATAAAGAAAATATTCAACCGTCGCGAAAGTGGAAGAATTTCTGCAGGATTATGGGGATGGATGGCTGCGTGTGGACCAGGGAACTGATTCCCATCGACGAGCGTTTAACCGGACAGCAATATGTAGAAATTCTGGATGAAGTCCTGATCCCATCAGTGAGGAAACTTCTACTACCGGGTCATTTGCCAGTCTATCTTGTAATGGACAACTCTTCTGTTCATAACTCGAAAGTGGTCAGCGAATGGTTTGCTGAACAGAACAATGTTATACGTATAGACTGGCCAGCTAAATCTCCTGACCTCAATCCGATAGAAAATCTTTGGGGACAAATGGTAAGGAATGGGATACTGGGACAATAAAAACCAAACCTGCACTGATCAAACACTGCCTATCTGTGTGGGAGTCATTAAGACCGAAAAGAGGGATGAATAATTATTGTCAAAGGTTAGTAGATTCAATGCCAAATAGACTAAGAGCTGTGATTGACAATGATGGAGGTCATACTAAATATTAGACTAATTTTTGTTATTCATATTTATGTCATAGGTTAATAATGTATTATTTCATCTTTATAAAAAGGGAAATTTATTTACTTTTATACCAAAGGAATATTAATTCATATTATACCAAAGGAATATAAATTTACTATTACTTTTTATTCACTATCATAATGTGTAAGACACAGTAGGAAAATTAAATTATTTGACGAACTGTTGTTAACTGTGAGAAAGAGAGACTATTTTTTATGCTTCATATTTCCGTTGTGTTCTTGCGTGATTGCATGAAATATAATTTATATTTAGTTTCTTAGGGCATTTCACGTTTCATAATTCATTAAAATCTTTATGTGAATTATTGTTTCTATTCCTTTTATCCTTTATGATTCAGTTAAATAACAATAGACTTGCATCAATACTTATTATATGCAAGGTAAGTAGGCATTAAGCCTACAATGAACAACTTAATACAAACAAATGTCAAGGACCAATAGGCCTAGTAATGTGATTTAATTCAAAATGAGAGCTTGAATAGTGAAACTATACATAATTAATAACGCAAAAGCTTTGCTTTTTGTTATTTTGCTTTTTACTTTTTAACTTTTTCTCAAGTAAAAACATAGAGCCCGAAATCACAAGTAAGCCACTACGATAATTAGAAAGATAACGTGTCCCTTTAAATCAGTGACTCCTCAGCAACTATGCTGCCTGCGGCACCCTCCCCATGCCGTAGTTGCCAGATGTTGCTTTCTATGTTGACAATTTGTCCGAAAATCTAGATTGAGAGTATCGTAAGTTTTGAACGTGACTGTACCAGGAGGCTTTGTTGGGGGATTTCAACAGCGTCTGTTTGACGTGCAGTGTCAAAACAATGAAATTTATGTGTGATGGGAAAAGTAGCAACACTCGCTGCAATAATTGGGAATGACCAAAAAAATTCTCTGCATACCACTGTTCAGTCTTTGAAGGTTCAATGTCAACAAATATTATACAGTAGTATTAAATTTATTGTTTCGCATGTAAGATTCCACAGATTGTTTTGACAATAAACCTAGACCAAATCGCTTCCCAAACAATCGTTGATTGGTATAACTTCTGCTGAGACGTGTGCCAAGAAATACTGCTGGTCAACAAGAAGACTATTGGTGGTCCTGGCCATATTGTGGAAATTTGGGAAAAGAAAGTACCACCATGACCGCAGGTTTGACAGATGCTTGGTGTTCAGTGGCATTGACAGGCAAACACATGAAACTTTTTTAAATTGGTTCCAGACCATTTGGTGGAAATTATGCTCTTGGTGTTGTATGACAACATACTTCCACAAACAACTATTATATTGGATTGATGTAAGTCATACAGCAATGTTCAGGATCATTATTTTCAGCACAACGTCGTTAATCATACCATTAACTTCACCAGACCAGATGGCCCGAGTGCACACATGAACACTATAGAGTCGCAGCGGCATGGTCTTAACGGAGCGTGCTGCTGCGACACAGCAGGCAGAAAGAACAGTATAGCAGTTATTTTTCTATGTACTGCACTGTGTCCAAAAGTGATGTCTGGAATGTGTTGTGTCCATTTTGAGCTTAACTGGAATCAATTAAATGTGTTTATCTCTCCAAAAACTCGACTGACAGCCGCTGCCCCTTTACTTTCTACAATTATGACACTATGCCCAGGACTGCCCCCTTCAAAAATAACCCCCCCCAAAAAAAAAAATGGCCCCAGCATCCTGATGAGTCAGACCTCAGCATCTTCAAATAAGGTAAAAAATTCATTTCATGTTTTATATCTGCACGGTGCTTATTTTTTAATTCACCCATTCACAATTACAATTACAGCTCAGCAGCAGCCTACCACAGGCCACATATTCATATCTGGAGTACAGAATTCTTGACTTGGGGGTTTTAGGGGTAGGGCAAAGCCCCCTTGGCCAGGTAAGGGCACAGCATCTGAGGTTAGGCTGGTCAAGGTTGGTCAAGGCCTGCCTGGTTACACTGTATTCCCTTTGAAATACCTGCTAAAGTTAATTCATACGAAATTATACAGTAGCCTACACCACGCTACATGCTCGTATCTAGCATACAGAACTGTGGCTTGGGGTAGTTTCTTTAGAACTTTTGGGTTCTCATTATTGATGGGGGATTAATCAAGATGGGTTCACCTCTGGACCTCAAGAGCCCAGATTGGGAGCCATTCTGGAGAACAATGAAATGTCAGAGAGTTGGAGAGTAGCAAAGGGAAAGATGCATATCAACAACCTAGAGCTTTTGGCAGTTTGGAAATGTCTTAGACGACTGAAACATCTAGCCAAAGACAAGACTATCACAGTCTACTCTGACAATTCAACCTCTCTTACATAAAGAGGCACTAAATCAAGTGATTTTTTCAGGCTGGCAGAGAAACTTCTCCTTTGGACAGAACCCAGAAACATCATTCTTCTACTACAATTCATCCTAGGGAAGAACAATATCACAGGCCATCTCAGCAGGAAAGGGGCAGTTCTTCACTTAGAATGGTCTTCTCATCCGCAAGTTTGTAAGAAGTTGTGGAAGATTTGGGGAGCCCATACCAACAATCTGTTTGTGACTCCCCAAAATGCAAAACTCCCATTCACTGCTCTCCATTTCAGGATCCTCGGGCATGAGCAGTCGATGTTTTTCTCCGGCTGTTGAAACTAGACTTTTATACTTTTACTCCATTTGCACTTTTGAGGAAAGTACTCACCAAGTTATGAGTGTTGGAGAACACAATGATGACAACAGCTCATTGTTGGCCCCCAAAGGGAATGATTTCTTGAGCTACTTATCCAGGTGGTAGACCTTCCTTCCCTTCTGTCGTTCAGGTAAGATCTCGGTCTCATGTGAGATTTCATAAAAAAATCCATATGCTTCTCCTGACTGCATGGACTATCAGTTGTCTCTTACAGGTTTCAAGATAATTTCATCAATACATCCATATGCTTCATATAACTGCATGGACTGTCAGATGTCTTTCACATGCTAGAGGCTTTCCAAGACTAGCTAGGGAATCAATCTTAAGTCTAGATCAGCGACTGTGGTCAGTTTACCAATCTTGGTGCTTGTCACAAGGGATATCTAGCACCCGTACTTCCGTAAGTAACTTAAGCTCTTCAGCGATTAAGGATATCACTCTGCGTTCTCTTCAGTTCTGCGACATGGTTAACTTAAATACCGCTCATGACTTAGATTTTTTGAAAGAGGTCTTCCAACTTTTGAGCTGGAAGCCCCAAAAATCTTTCTATGGGGTAGGATGGAATTTAGACGTAGTCTGTACTTTTTTATCATTACCTCAGTTTGAGCCACTGGATAAAGCTCCCCTTAAGAAGTTAATTTTGAAGAAAATTTTTCTATTAGCTCTTCCTAATGCAAAATGTATCCGTGAGCTTTGAGCCTTTTCTTGTAATGTGAGCTCTTGTTTCTTCCTTTGTTAATGGCTAAAAACAATGCCAAAGCAAAAGTCCTTCTTAAATCTGATGGTGCCTAATTTAACTGCTTTAGTAGACAATGAAGTGGAAGCTCTGCTATGTCCAGTCAGAGCTCTAAGGGTTTATGTGAACAGGCTTTAAGGTTTATGAGGAAGATTTCAGATTTTTTCTGTGGAGGTAGGAAGTCAAACACTCCTATGTCCAGAATGCTATGTCAATGTTTCTACACTTTTACCTCTCATTATCTGCGAGACATCGAATTTTTGTTTGAGAATTGCAAAGTTCTCAGTCCTATCACTGCAGTGTGAACAGCTTTCTCCTACCCCAAATACAGGCAGTCCTCGCTTATCAGCAGCATCGGTTAACTGTGTTTGGGTTTTACGGCACTTGGCTAACAACGTCATTAACCAGATTTTTGGCGACGACATGCGATTTTCGACGTTGGTAGGTGGTTTATTGGTGTGGGCAAGTGGTTTATTGGCATCAAAAAGAGATTTTCGGCATTGGCAAGCCGTTTATTGGCGTCAGAAAGCGATTTTCGGCGTCGGCAAGCAGTTTATCGGAGTTGGCAAGCGGTCTACTTGAGTCAGCAAACAGTTTACTGGCGTCAGGAAGCAGTTTATCAGCGTCAGCAAGCGGTTTATTGGCATTGAAAAGCAATTTTCTACACCGGAAAGCGGTTTATCAGCGTCAGCAAGTGATTATTGCTGTTGGCAGGCAGTTTATTGGCATCAGCAAACAATTTTTGGCACTGGCAAGCGGTTTATCAGCATCTGCAAGCAGTTTATTGGTGTCGGCAAGCAGTTTATCAGCACCGATAAGCGGTTAACAGCACTGATAAATGGTTTATTGGTTGCTTATGACATCGTAAACGCCATATATTACCATAATTACCAGTGATTTTCGGTTACTGGCGCTCAGCCGGGAACAGAACCACAGCTGTTAACCGGGGACTGCCTACGAGAGTAATCTACCTATCACTCCTATCATAAGGTTGCTAGGAAATTGCAGTCTTCAGTTTGGGGAGCATGAAGGTACACATTGGTGTATAGAAGCATACCTTCATATTTGAATGAAGTTGTTGTCTTTAGTTTGAAATGTCAGTTATGGGCTTTCGACTTTGGCACAGAGGTCACTGGTACTCCATGGTAAGGGATAGTTCTTTTTCCCTGTGAGGATCCTCTGACAAGTCTCACTATGAGCTTCCACACTGCTGTGGTTCCAATGTCTGGCAGCAGTACTTACCAACAAGGATCACACAACAGGTAAGAAAGTTTGGAAGCTTTATCCCATTTAAAAAAGATTTTAATTTGCTTGGCTTAGCAGATGTTTCTTTTACTATACTAACCCGCCATCCCCATTCAATGAGGTAGTCAGCTAACTTCAATATTAAAAATTTTTGAGATACTTAGCTACTATTAAAGTGGAAACCCATCCAGCCTCCCAACATCTATGTAGGTGGTTAGGAAGAATTTTGACAAGAATATAAACATTCCAACACCACCTGATGGGAAACAGGTGAATACAGACATCCTATCCAGGTCAGCCAAGCATTATTTATTTATTTTAAATACTGATAGCACCTAACGGCGCAAAGATGTAAGCTAACTTTAACAGTAGGTAAGTATCCAAATAATTTTATTATAAAAATTTTCATTTTCAGTCTGGCAATTATGAATCTGCTAAAAGGGCTTAAAAACTATGTAGTTGCACTAAATACTAGTGCTAGACTTTGGTATATAAATGCTATAAAAGTCTTGTAATATGTTCTCCTTTAGTATTTTGTAGGTCACATATATAACTAACCTATATTACATACTACACTTCATTAAAGAAACTGACTAAACCATCAGTGGTTTTCTCATTTCAAAATATGGTCTTCTGAATGATGTGACATTACATAAGCCCAAAATGATTGTTATTTCATTGTACTTTAAAAAGGGAATTCCTGTAAAATAACATGTAAAAGGTACAGGAAGGAATGTTAAATTTATTTCACAAAAAAGGGGACTTTCTGTTATATAAGATGCAATATAAAGTTGTCATGGTTTCTCTGTCCCTTGCTTGAATAATCTCAACAATATATACTGTAATTCAAAGTCCTCCAATTTAATACTGATATATGTACTGTATACTGCACTTATACCCTGTATTATCCACAAGAGAATTTTACAATACTGACTTTGGTCTTTTGAAAAATCTCAAAACATTAACAAGTTAGAACATATAAACACTATAAAATCTACCTACTATCAAATTCCAGTTCAAAATAATCAACAATTACCCCCTAAAACTTCCCACCAAATGCCAGGCGTAAATACCTCTGGTACAATGGCATGTTTACTCCTGTCAACACAATAAGGTTTGATGGCTTTTTCAGCTGGTCAATATGGTCAATTACCATCTGTCCTCTTGTCATACTTCCCTGAAATAAAAAATAACAAAGAGTTTAAAGGTGAAGAAAATTTTTGCTATGTAACAGCTTTCAGAAGTAACCCTTAATGCACATGTTACATATGCATGAAGGGTATATTGCTTCTCCATAACCATGCTTAAAAGCTTTCTTATAAAAAAATAACCTATTATCAAATCTTACATAAAAAGCACATTCGATTTGTAATACTAGAAAGGTTATGATTGGATAGAACCTGCTTAGCTAATTACCGAAAGAGTAATAGTATTTGGCTAGCATGTGGGCCCAAGAAAAACTCCAATCATTGCACCAGCTTTCCAGAAGTCAAAGTACTATGGAGAGCTCTGAGTGGTGAGAGGTGATGTACCCATGCAAAATCAGAGAAGGGCCATTGCAGCAGTAAGACTAAGGTAAAGAAAAAATAGCAAAATAAGATTGTCTTTATTACCAAATATATATATTATTTGGGATGAATCTTACCTACTGTCAAAGACAGCTATATCTTTGTGCTGGCAAGTGTGGTCCACATTCTAAATGGAAAGAAGATTGCTTGGCTGACCTGTTTTCCACAGGTGTGTTCTGAGTGTTTTAGTTCTTGTTTGAGTTCTTGTGGTAAGGCAGGATGGTTGTCAGTGATTTGCTAATTGTATTGTAATTCACTACTTGTATTGTAACTTTCTTGTTTTTTTATTTTTTACTCATGATGTCTTCAACATTCTGATAGTAAGAACAAAACTCAGGTTTTGCAGGAATAGTTTCTGCGTTAACAGACGAATTCTACTGAATTAAGTACACACTGTATGGTGTTAAACAATTTGTGCTGGCTGTAGGACATAAACTAGGTGTGAAGAGTGTAAGGAGTGATCAGACTAATTTATACTGTAATTCCTTATACAGTATATAGGAAAAGGAGAGTCACACTGAGAGCAATTTAGTCAGGGATATACTGAATACATTTTCTCCCCTTGCTGCTTTATTGCCAGCTCCTGTGTTTCCTAACTGCCCTCCTCTGCCCCCTCTCTCATAGCTTCTCCTAAACCTAGACCTGATCCTAAAACCTCAGCTCTGCCTACTTTACCTCTTTGGCTTAGGATGAATATATTCTAAAATTAGGCATGGTGCTTATCTTATTCTAAAAGCTGTTAAAGGTCTGACTGAATTCTGCTTCTGAGTAATCAATCTGCATTCCTCTGTACTGTGTGCTATTTTTGGGCGGCCCTTCAAGAGGACAGGGATCAGTGTCTTGTCCATCTGTAGCCAAAGCACAGAAATGTTCTCCAATGGTTGGAAGAGTCTGCTGGCAGGGAGCCAGATTTGTTCTTGGGGCGAGGTTATTTGCCCTCTGACACCTTTCTCTCATCCATCTCGATCAGTAATTTTGGAAGTATAACTGTCATTCCAGTTATCATCTTCCCAGTTGTTTCTGATGAAAGTGAGGTTAGCTTAACCTTAGTGCCTAATTTTGAGAGAAAATAACAATCTATTGTTGAATCTATCTTTTATGTATTAGTAGCTCAGCCTCTCCCAGTCCCTTCACTCCTTTTTCCCATCATAATCTACTTCTTCCACTTGTACTGATTTAGCTTCTACTGTTGGTGGCTTTTTGCCTTCCTTCATTTCTAATGTTTCTCTTTTGATTTCTGCTGTTTTCAACTGATAACATTCAGTCTCATGAGGAGGTAGGTGTTAAGTATTACTGGCCCTCCTCTCTCCCCCTCCTCCAGAAGCCTTTCTAGCCATACACTATGAGGGGCATTACACTGTTTTCCCTTGTGCCTGTTGGTGTTACACTGAAGTCTTTTCAAGAGATGCTTGGTGCTTCAGGTGAGGTGTGGCAGGAGAATGCGCTTCTTTCATTCAACCCCATTATTTCTTTTTCTCAGCCATCTCGTGGCATTTTGTAGCATAGCGCCACAAGACTGAGCATTCTGTAATCTTCCCATCCGTGTCATCAAGGGTTTTGTCTGAGGATTTGGCTTTTGTTGTTCTGACTTTTTCTTCTGCTCTGGTGGACAAGGAATGCAACGCAGAGTTGTCTTCTGTGTTTAGGCAGCTCATTGATAGTTGCGTTTTCCTTTATTATTATTTGGTTGAGGAGTTAGATTAGATAAATTAGGTCTCTTTCATCCTAAAATACATTGGCACCTGCTAAGTCTGTGATTTAGGCTGCTTTCCTTTTTAGCTGGAGCACAATTTGAGGAGTTTTCTAGCATTCTGGTGCATAAAGTGTCATTCAAGAATGCCATTAAAAGTCCTTTTTACATGCTGCCATGAAGGATTGCGTTGTTGGCTTTCCTCGCCTAGCTGACACTTTGCTATCTTCTGTTCCAGATGCAGAAGTTATGACTGCTTGAACTCTGGAAGCATGAGTTCTTGACACTAATTGCTTGAATTCTGGAAGCATGAGTTCTTGATACTAACTGCTTGAACTCTAAAAGCATGAGTTCTTGATACAAAGTTATTTAGTTCATGACTGAGTCAGAGAAATTTGTCCATATCTTTTTCCAAGGGATTGAAGTTATGTTTGCTGAGCTTTCTCCTGATGCCAGTTTAGTAAGTTTTTGGCACCAGAGGACTTTCAGCTTTCAGAGGACTACTTGGAATGTTGATTGCCTCCTTATTTTGTCCTTCAAAAAACATGGTGCTCGAGTAGAAATATCCTCCTTAAGGAAGTTAAGGAGGATGTTTCTGCACAAGAGCACCTTGATTTTTTAAAGCAGTCGTGGAAGCCAACCATGAAGAGCCCAGTGCCTACACCTGGTCCTGGTCCACCTCCTAAGAATTGCCTGGTTTATCTCAAGACTAATTCCTTGCAGATGCCCTTTCCTGGGATCTAGTCTACAGGCCAAGTGGAATTTTTGAGAACCCTTTGAGGAACCCAAGGTGGTAAAAGTATTCATGGAGGGTTATGTTACTGCTTTTCTGGCTCCCCCCATCTGTGTTGTCACTAATAATTTTTCCTTCTTGCTTTCATCCTGGGAGAAATTTTTTTTTGTTCTCCATAGAAGTCAAATTTCTCTTATAAGGAATTCATAGAGAACTTTTGAAAGCTTATGCAGGATTTCATATTCACTCGTTTCTTTTTTTTGAAAGGTTCGTAAGTTGGAGGCCAATACTAAATGTCTCCAAACCCACTAGTTTTTGGTTTCTCCCTGTTCGAGGAAGTCATCAAGCATGTTTCTTGTGGTTTTTCAGACAATTCAAAGCTTCAGTTAGTCTTATGGGAAGTTAGAAACCAGACTGCTACTACTTTTAGCCACCTCGGTGAAGGTCCGCAACAATCCTTCAGGAGAATGTAAAAATGTAAGGAGTTTGATTGGGTACAGAGAAGTTGCTTCACACCTATTCTCCTAATTCTTACCAGACTGAAAGAACTTAAAACAGTGCGAACCTCTGAGGAAAGTAAGTAGCAGTATTCTTGGACAACAACTTTCCCTTTTTATACATACACGTACATGTAGGCTATGTATGCGTACATGGATGTTATATAAAGAAAATATCTAAATATCTTTAAACCAACCAGGTAATGATATCATTATTGTTTGTTCTTTAATGCTTAGTCTAACCAACACCTTATTCTTTGGACAGAAACAGAAAATATTGTGTTGATTTCTTAATTTGTCCCAGTTAGGATCATCCTGTTAGCAGATCAACTATGCTGAAGGAATCTGACTCTTATGACAGAATGGTATTAGAATCATCAAGTACAGTATAGCAATTTCTGTAAAAATTATAATGAGCTCTAATTGTAGACTTCTTGATGAAGACTTGGAACAGGAGGTTCACAGTATACAGTACCACTTCCGCTACCAAGATCCTCAGACTGGTGAGTAAATAGGTTTTTCTGCAGGTTTAGTCAGTTTGGATGCTTACACCTTTCCTCTTTTTGCAACTGTTGGAGGTATTTGACAGGTTAAGAGAATTTTCAAACTCCAGGATGTCCTTAGTATTTCTGTGGTGACTGTAGAGGATCTATTTCCTCCAGTGGAATATCCCCTATGAGTCACTGAGCAATTCTTGAACATGAAATTGGCTCAATACTTCCTTAGAGTAGATGGAGGAGGATGGCCTATGAGTCTGAATCAGACCAAACTTAAGGAAGCACATCCACTATGAAAGCCTGAGGGCCCTCAAAGGAATAGTAATCGATTGGTTGTTCCTGTTCATCTGCATGACAGTAGTTTAAATTTGAGTGCTCCTCTAATCCCACAGCAACTGTTGAGCTTGCAGATGTAATGGCCACTCTGTAGGTAGTTTTGTTTTTCCGAATCCCCAATCATTAAAAGGAGTGTCCTTCTGCAGAATGAATTATCAAACCAATATCATGTGTTCATTTCACTTAAAGAAGCAAACTTTCCACTATGACTTTGTTTCTGACCAGGGACAAACCTGCTAGGCACCTTTGATGGTCTTTCCACTACCCTGACATCTAGTAAATTTTAGCAGATGTAGTGTTGATCATTCTTTGTTGTATGAAAGTGTAATGGCACTAGTTAACAATCTTTGTTTCATGTTGCAAGACAAAACCTGGATGTAAGTTTAAGAATAAAATGGTCAACTCTTGGTTACATATTCCCTCCTACAGAACCTGACAGCAATAATAGTCCTGGATTACTTACAAATTTAATGAACATTAGCTGTAAGCCATAATCTCTTATGCTGAGACTGTACTGTAACTGAGCCTGATTATTCTGATAAAATCCCCAGTGAAGTCATGTTTCCTAACAAAGAAAGCCCTTACCACTTAAGAAGCTTCCTTCAGGGCTGAAATTCTTCAAGAAGCAAGTGCCTATTCATCTTCTGACAGACAAGCCTGCAAATTTCAAGTATCATACCCACATCACCAGACAAGAATGAAGAGGATTTAGGGAAGCCGACTGAAAATCATAATACAAAGAGACTGAGCCAGGTGAAGCAACAGGTCCTTGGCCTTTGGAATACTGTTGACAGAGTTGGCTAACTTGAACCAGTGATTCAGTAGAAAAGATCTCTTGCTCCTAAAAGTTGACACCATCCATCTATGGGTAACAAATTCCCTGTGAATATTTATAGAGGCACTGTACACAAACCCAAACAGAAGTGCCTTGAACAGCAATACCTCCTCTGTAAATACATCTCAAAGGAACTTGCTTGACTGAGGATGTACTGGTATGAGAAAAATGTTTTCTGCATGTCTACCAAACATCTGATTGTGCTTATGGAAAAGCCAAAAAGTCTGAGGACAGACACTTCAAGTTATTCAGTCTCAATGTGTCCAACAATGACCGTCAATCTCCAGTTGCTTATGGAGACAGGAAAGTCAGAGGTAAAATCCCAGTGAATTACCACCTAGTCCACTTCATTCTCTCTATTTTACAACCTCCTACTAAAGAATGAGACTTCTGCTGGAGAAGAGATTAAAAGAGTGGAGGGTAACCAAAAAGGAATCACAACTCTTCTTCACTGCCTCCACCACCTTAGGTTCTGCTCCTAAGTCTCTCCAAGCATGCCAGGAGGCTTGCAACTGGCCATCTACCAGAACCTGAACTTATCCCAGAAAGGTACAAAACAAGACTTGTACCAATATATCATCCCTTATCGCCTTAATCTGTGTAGCATAAGCATACAGAAGCATAAGTGTTCTCACTTCTTCCAAACCAAGTTAGTATAAGCACGAGAACATTAGCCTGCAGCATCAGAAATGAGTTAAAAGCTAACACTCTTCCTCACTAAACTCCTCCTGGCACCAAAAACCCTTAAAGCTGGCTTCACAAACTCCCTAGGCTGGTGCCAAAAACACACTAGTGCCTCAACTTCTCTAAGCTGATGCAGAGAAGAGGCAAAATACTGAGCAATAGTCCAATAAAAGATAAAAACATCAATCTCAACTGAGACTCTGTTCAGCATGTCCAAAGCACTTGTCAATCTCAAGTTCACCTCTTCACAGTTAAGAGAAATGAAACCAAACCTTCTACCGAAGACAGTTCAAGCACTGATTAAGCTGCTGTATCCCAAGAGGACTCTGTGGCTTCATAAAAAACCAAAAGACAAGCCCCGGCAGACCTGAAGGGAGCTTGTGGCCAAAGTACAAGAAAAGTTATGAAATGGGCTCTAATTGAAGGAGAAAGCTTGGGTTCTCTTCTTCAAATACTTAAAGGGCACTGAAATACTCAAGAACAAGCAAGACCTATTCTCTATGTGGTCTCTTTCCTCAATTAAATGAGGATACACTGAAACGCAACGCTCAAGTGAACATTGATCAAACTGAAGGAAATCCTCTGATTCTAACTCCTCTTCCACCAGAGGACAACAGGAGGAGACAGCTGGTGACAAGAAGCAACGCCTGGCAACAGCAGCCAAGTAATGCATCGCATCCACGACTCGATGAAAGGGATCCAGTCTGAAGTGACTCAGCTGAGTCCATACGCGTCAGCTAAGTGAAAGAAAATGTGGCGCCAAAAGAAAATGGGAAATGTTGGGAGGCGGGGGAAAGAGGAGTTACAACTACTTTCCTGCCTCATCCGAAAGCAAGTCAACATAATTGAGAGTACTCCTATACGACACATCCTTTGAAAGCTATGTAACTCGAAACAACAGAAGATACTGTAACTATGGTAGATTTGGAAAGAGAAACATTAATCAAGGCAGAAGAGATTTGCTGACAGCCAAAGAAAAGCATGCAAAGAACGAAAAAGTGCATTTTGACTGAGAAAGAGGAACAGGCTAGCAGACAAGGTTTGAGAATGAGCAAAAGATGAGAGATTGGTTAAACAATCGAAAGGTTTGAGAATGAGCAAAAGATGAGAGATTGGTTAAACAATCGACTGAGTCGACATAACATCAGAATAAGTAAAACTTGCTACAGACATTATTTTTAATAGAAACTGTCTATACCTATACAGTAAACGCCCCCTATTCGCGTTCTCACGATTCGAGGACTCACCTATTCATGGATTTCTCTATGGAACATATATACACATTATTCACGGAAAATTTCCCATTCACGGTATTTTTCACTGAGAAATATTCACTAATTACTGTATTTTCATGACTAAATGCACTTTTTGTGATAAAACCATTAAAATACTCAGATATAAGCATTTTTAGAGGGTATTTTGTGTTTGAACTATCCAAATAGGCAGTTCTAAGTGTTTTTAGAGGGGTTTTAAGTATTTGCGGACTTTAGCTATTAGCGTGAATAAGGGGGTTTACTGTACAGTTAGTTCTATGGGTGCTAACAACCTCATAATAGGTGCCGCTGACAGCAGAGGTCACATACGTAGCGAGGATTAACATTTACCAATACGATCTTCCGGCTAACGCATTATACAAGACAATGAGCGTGAAAAATGGAGGCAAGTGACGGAGGGCACAGAACCACATCACCTGAAGAACCAACCTGGTTCCCTTGCAGCAGAATTCTTCCTCAGAATCCAACTGTTGCAGGGCAGTCCTAGGTTCGGACTTCTGACGAGTGAGGGCACCGATGATTATACGTTAGTTTTATAAGTTAATCATTATTTTATTTTTATTTTCTGCGTTTGTGAAATGGTATGGGCATTACAAAATATACAAAAAAGATGTTTTTGTAGCAAAGCATTCTTTATGTTTAAAAAGTATCTGTTCTTGTTATGATGTCATAGGTTGAAAATGGCGGGAGGGAGCAAAATGTGAACAAACGCTGGTGGGAGTGTTGAATAGTGTAGTGCAGTAGACAGAGCTCTCTTATGGTTAGGATGACAATTTTGGTTTGTCAGTCTGTTTTGTGGTTTTTGTAGTCGAAAGCTGGATTGTATAATAAAAGAAGAACAACGTGAACAGGTAGGTGGATCGCATAATTGAAGCATTTTTGGACGGGTTAGGCAAGGAAAACTTTCAACTGACACTCAATACGCTTTTCCTGAACCGAAAGGGGAGCGGAAGGCGGAGCTTAACAGGAAGCCTCAGTACTAACCAAAGCATTAGCAACGGAAAAGCCTAGACTGAGTATGGATAACTACAGATGAAGGACCTGGAGAAGGAGAAATGACAGGTTGATAACCTGACCTTTATCAACTTGTCATAACTACAGTAATTGCTTTTGCAATCTACCTGCTCCCCCTCTCTTCCTACACTAATGAACTCAAGCATAAAGTCCTTCAAAAATCCCTGCTACTTCATATCTATTCTCAAGATATCACTTTAACCATTGTAGCCGGCAAAAACAGTGTGTATCTCCTAATTAATCAGCATCCTGCTAACACACTAATCATTCCAAGAGAACCTGATGCTCTTTTCCTTGATTCCAGTGGAGGCAACCTTGGAAAAATAAATATACAGTACTGAGGTGGCAACAAACAGCCATGAAAAATACCAAGCACCTATACACAATGGCAGCAAGGAGAATTTTGGCAAAAGCTAAAACATTCGAAACACCTGGTGGAGAACAAATAAACTAGACAGTCACCCAGGCAGCCATTCGATCTTTTGTTTGAATGCCGACTTACCTATTGGTGCGGAGATATATGCTAACTTTAACAATTGGTAAGATTCATCCCAAGTAAACAGCTTCCACAGTAACAGGTCAAGTTCCACATGTGTACAGATGCCTTGACTCAACAGTTGCCAAAGAAAAAGTGAGGGCCTACAGACAAGTGAGTGGATACTTACTCCCCATACTTACCATCCTCCTTCCTCTTAACTACCTTGTTAACAACGACCAATCTATCTGTTGCCAAAGACACTCCTATACAAATAATAAAGCTTTGTATTCACACTAGGAAAAATACTAAAAATCAGACCCTCACATCTCCCTCCTCCATAAACATTAGTTAGTATTATCTCTTCCAGACATACTGTTCTGTGCAGCTAATAACGATATACCCTTTACCAAATTATTAAGTATATGTGTTATCTTTCCAAACATAAACTTGACTGATATCAGACAATGTCCACTAATTAGATCATTCTCTTAACACAAGGGCCATTATTACAAAATAGTGAAGCATATATGAAATAATGAAGACAAACAGCACTGTACATGCAATTCTCAACTGATTAAAACAAAAAACAAAGCAGTTTTAGTTACACTAATATAAAATCATAAAATAAATTACTGGAAAGTCAAAGTTTTAAACAATATTTCATGAGGGTTCCTTAATACCTTTACCCACACAGGACACAAAGATAAAAACTTACTTGTAGTTCAACTGCTGCATAACACGTTTTGGTGGACAAAGCAAGGATATTAGGATCACAGTTCTTGCTTTCAGCTTCTCCTGGAAAAAAATTCCACACGATAAAATGGCAGCACTGTTGTAAATGTTACATTCAACGTACAGTACTAGTACATTAAAGCAGAGTTGATGAATGGGGTTTTTATGCAATTTGCAAATCAGTAAAGTACCATAGACACCTCATTTTCATAAAATATCAACTGCTTACTTCTGTACTGAATATTTCCCATAACAGGGGTGCCAGCTACAGTGTACTCAGCATGGCAAGCTGCAGATGGTGCTAATGGTTCTTGACATCATCCCTTCAGCCCCATATTTTTTTTCTTTTTACCTTTTACTTATCCATTCCCTTTGGTTTCTTCCCCCTTTGGACATCCCATCTGAGTCTAAAAATAGGGTTCATTGACAATGAAACACAAATTTATAATACTAAAATATTACTTCAATTAAGTTCATACCACCAATTTTCCAAAGTAAATTGCATTCTCCTACATGTAGAAACTTTAAAGTATTTGCATATAAATATCATTCAGGAAGGGGCCACTCAACTGCCTGAACTTTTCCTTTTTCCTTTAGCTACTGGGACAAATACTGTATGGGGGTAATCAGATTGAACTGAATATATATACAGCCCGACCTAAAAAATCTGGCATCCCGTGGTCCGGGAACTCATGACCCAGGACTTTTAATCAACTGTCATTACTTCTTGAGTGGCTACAAGGGTGGCGTCACATTTCAGTTTTTGGATTTTTACAGATTTTGGAACTGAAGCTCGCTCCGTAAATACAAAAGCACAGTTTATTTCCAACAAACACATTCTGTGAAACTAAAATATACAGTATACAGGATACAAAAGAACTGTAATTAACAAATATAATAATGTATATGCCGATCTCGTGCATCATGTGATCATTAAAATTTTGTCCAAAAACATGATTTCAACATATACATCATGCACAGTGCGAGATGTATTTTCAGTAAATTAGGTATGCTATTAGCCCTTCGTTGGCTGAGTCAGTTGAGCTTCAGACTGCCACTCGATGGGCCGGAGTTCAATTCCCCAGACCGGCTGATGAAGAGTTAGAGGAATTTATTTCTGGTGATAGAAATTCACTTCTCGCTATAATGTGGTTTGGATTCCACAATAAGCTGTAGGTCCTGTTGCTAAGTAAACAATTGGTTCTTAGCCACGTAAAATAAGTCTAATCCTTCGGGCCAGCCCTAGGAGAGCTGTTAATCAGCTCAGTGGTCTGGTAAAACTAAGATATATTTAACTTAGGCTTTCTATGCCTGTCTCGGTTTCGGAAGATACCACTGATAATGCACATTATATCTGGGTTAGCTTTGAACTAATAAATAGGTCTAGAAGCCAAATTTCATTGTGACTTGTCTAAGAATTCATCACTAATTCTTATAATTAATAACCACTTACTACTGAGTGCAAGACACTGGCATAAACAACAGCAAGTACTGACATAAACACTCGAATCGAGAAACAGCCGTTTGCCGATGTCAGTTACCATAACTACCACATTTATTAAGAGTTGCGTTGCAGTTGTCAACTTGTTAAAAATTTGCTAATTTCCAACAGTGACTTCCATACGTAAGAATAAAATAAATCTTTATTCATCCTTCACTCAATGGAAAGGAAATTGTTAAGAAAGTATGCCACTAAATTTACCATTATAACTGTGGCAAAAGAAACGGATAATGTGCAGGCTACAAAAAGTTTTGGAAGAGCCAAAAGCAACATCCGATACTGGCAAAATAACAGCTTTAGTTCATTTAATTTACTGCATTTATAAATAAAGTCGTATTTTTATACTCTCCTTTGATAATTTACCTATAAAACGAATCTCTGAAATGCGTTTTATTTCAAAAATAATGGCGTCGTGATGATGTCACAATCAGCTGATGATTTAAAGAAAATGTAAACATTAGCAGAATGCAAATGGCATGTTTGCTATGTTCACAAATTATTGTACGATAATATGACAATAATACTTGAAATATAACTGCATACCATATCTAAAACAACAGTTTTACTAAATCTGTCGGTGTAACAACCTAACCGGACCAATAATTCTCTCTAACATACACACACACACACATGCAAGTTTTAAGAAACAAAAACAGCAGATTTTTAGGTTTTGGCTGGAAATGAAAGCTAGAAAAGTTTGAAGTGCTAAAAAACAATGAAGGATGCAAGATCAGAGTTTGACAGTGCACTTATAAAGAGGTTTAAGCTCCAACATAACCAAAGTGTAAGCATTTCTGGGGAGAGATACTTATGGAGTGGGCCAGAATTTTGCCAACGAACTAAATCTAGCAAATTACAGTGACTATTCACAAGCTTTGTTCTACTTTTGATAACATTACTATATATGGAATGAGCTAGCAAGACTGTTTACACATGGGTTTTTTTCGGGGTGATTTCTATCATCCGGGATTTTCTGTGGTCCAGCAGTGGCCTGGTCCCAAGGGTGCCAGTTTTAAGAGGTTGGACTGCCCTGTGAATAGCTCAGGTTGTAGATCAAGGAAAAATTTAATTTGCTTTAAAGAATTGCTATTTCTTCCATTATGAATACAAACGTTCATATTTATATGAAAGATTTCTCAGGTGGAAGCTGCAGTCTCACAGAACTGACTGGCACTGTTCAAAAAGAATCTGGAGTACATGAGGTTGTGAACCTCTGCTTTCTCTTACAATCTATATCTGATGGCAGTACTCTGGTGGGACAATCCATTACAACCAGGAAACGCCAAATTCCTGGTCACATTCAGGCATGGAAGGTTGACTCTTGTAACCACCCATACAACCTGGCTTGAACAAAGTGAAAAGCTTATAAGGTCCTGTGCTAGAGTCAGGTTCACAACATCAAACATAACTCTCAAAAAAGCTCAGGAAAAATTTTTTTCCAAGTAATCCAGGCCAGTAGGATTAATTATCAGCATTACAGGATGAATAGTAAGGCACTATGCCTGCCCCTTCTCTTTGATTTAGAGATGACCAAGAGAAGAGGTACAAAGTTATACTCATTATAAGCCAGGTCCAAAGGGAAGGAACAGCATATTCCCTCACAACTGACATAAGTAAGGAAGAGCCAGGCATCAGCTGTGGAACTAGCAGATGGAGGGATAAAGCAGACTGTCACTCTGTATTGAGATAACACAGCTAAATGGACAGTCTAGAAAAAATCATCCATGCACTCTCACAGTAGATTTTCTAGGAACATCTGAGAAAGGGCAAGAGAGTGATTGGACACACTCAGACGACTGGGAAGAGTGTTGAGCTCATTCCATATGACAAAAATATAGTCGGGAAGACAGTCCTACATGATAAATCTCCTATGAGAATCTAAAAGATTCCAAAAGATGAGAGGTATTTATCTATCAAGAACAAATCCAGGAAGGTAATACTATCAATCAACAATGTTCAGGAGTACTGGAAAACCATGCTTCCTGCAGCATACTAACAGAAAAGACAAACTTGATTGACAGTACTTCCATCAACCATGCTTGCAAAGGGTCACCTAAATTCTCCTAACAATCATCTGAGAAACTGGGGGAGTATGTAGTAGGGGAGATCTGGTTACAGGAAGCAGGCCATATTTCCCTTAGGGGGCAGATCTGGCAGGCTAGCCCCATACCTTTGTTGCACCATTCTGCACTGGGAGAGATGAAAAGTAGAAGTTACCCTAAAATAATTCCCCTGCCGAAGGAAATGAGAACTAGTAACCACGACTAAAGAGATAAAGGGGAAACTGGAGTCCCTGGAATTCATATCCTTTTAGCGTAGGGAAAGCAGGATTACGAACCTTCATCTATTGCTTAACCCTGACTACTAACACTTGCACTGTGATCTGCATAAGAGTAGTCAGTGTCAGGGGAGAAGAGGGAGTCCTTAGTTACACCAGAGATATTAGACAACATGACTATTGGTTTTAAAATGAAAAGTTTTTGGTGCTATAAAAATAAAAACAAATGGCATCCTATGGAAAAGGTAACAAATGCACCTTCCAGGATAACCACTCATAAGTCATCTCTCTGAAGGGTCAATACTGATGGTGGTCCCTTTCCAGAATATCAGATTTCGACTGGGCAAGAGATATAACTAGACTGATTAGCATGTTACCAAATTCTCCTCAAAAGAGACAACTAAAAGATGAAGCTTGCAGTTTAAATGTATATGTACTGTATACAGTTTGGTACTTTAATTACTACAAAAATTATCATAAGGGATAAGCACCACAGAGAAAGAGTTTTGGTAATGAGGTGAAAATTCATAAATACTGTAGCTTTATATTTGCTGCAGTTTAATATTACTGTACTGTACATAAGACCCTAAATCTGTGTGTGACTGATGACAAAAATACACAAGAACATCAGAACGAATGAATTTAAAAATATGGTTAGGTAAAACCATTGCCTGATTTGTTTGTCATGTTTTTGTAAATTGTAACAATGGCAATAAAAATATATTTCCTACAAAAACTAAATCACAACTGATATTAAAATAATGATCAACTGTAAACCCATGAACTCACTAAATTAAACAATACTAGTATTAGTTATTTTTTCATTCTACACCAAATGCAGGTTGTTTCTACTGAAACTTCCAATATATTTATCATTAAATATACAATTATTTATACATAATAAATGTATAATCTAATTTTTTTTTAATTTATTAAAATAAAATTAATGAAACCAGAGTGGCAAGGAAAAGTTTAAAACTCACGTCTTTATCACTAGTGGTCTGACTGAGTCAGGTATGGTTCGCCAAGATACCTAGGCAGAACCAAAATTGAACCCATAAGCCCTTTTATAAAGTGTCCATGACAATGTCCATCAAAGATGACAAATTTGGAAGAAATAGCTTTGCCAAATTTCACTTACCATTCCAATTTTCAGGTTTTGTCACATTGTCCAGCATCCAAGCCATAGCCAACTGGTCGCATGTAATCCACTTTGTAAACTGTCTTCTGGAATTAACTCTAGCTTCAATGACATTCATTAGCGCTGCTTCTGGGGTGTTTACACTTCCCATTTCTAGTCGCACTGCCTGTGTATTTTCAAAACTTTAAAAAGGTAATATAATACTTTGTGTAAATTTCTTTTGACCATTTAAGAATACAGTAAACCACCCGTATTCATGAGGGATGCGTACCACAACCCCCCACGAATAGTTAAAATCCGTGAATAGTTAACATCCCCCTCTAAAAACACTTAAAACTGCCTGTCTTGAAAGTTCAAGTACCAAATGTATACTTTAAACTAGCATCCTACATCAAATATACCTCAAACTATTATTCTATTACTGTATTAATCTTTGAAATGATGCTATTAATATCATTTCAAAGTCATCTTGAACATTTTACCCTTAAAAACATATAAGTACGTACTTGTAATACTTCCAGCCAACAACAGATCTATCTGTCCATCTCTCACAATCTGAGTATCCTTTGAGAGAGAGAGAGAGAGAGAGATTTTTCAGAGTCCGTAAGACCAGCTGTGGGCAACATTACCACCCCTTCTGGTCAATGTCAAGTTAATTGACAGGCACTTGCAATGCGCCCCCCCCAACCCTTGAAGAATCCGTGAAAAGACTGGAAATATGTATTTGTTTAAAATTTTTAATAATTTGCAATACAAATACAAAAAGTTGTAATTATAGCTTGGAAAATATAACAAAATTAATATCAAAGTAATATCAAATTTATCTATAAAACCACATTATACAAAACAAATAAACATGTGTTACATATGCATAAAAAGTCTATCTCGGAGAGAGAGAGAGAGAGAGAAAACAATTTGGATTAGATGAGAGAGAGAGAGAGAGAGAGAGAGAGAGAGAGAGAGAGAGAGAGAGAGAGAGAGAGAGAGAGAGAGAGAGAGAGAGAGAGAGAGATATTTTAGTATCTTTCACAGTTCTACCCTTGCAGTCAATATGTCAAGATATCTGACATATTTGACAGGTTACAAACTGCCCCCTGCTCCAAAGCTTTAGGAAAAAGATGAGGGAAAGAACTTATATTGAACTAAAATCTTACTAATTCAATATATTTTCTTTAATGAATTGATATTCTGCTGTGTTTAGTACAATAATATTAATATTTGAAAATTAGTAAATCATTTATTTATCATACAAAAAAAATAAACATACATATTACACATGCATAAAAATTCTCTCATCTCAGTAAGAGAGAGAGAGAGAGAGAGAGAGAGAGAGAGAGAGAGAGAGAGAGAGAGAGAGAGAGAGAGAGAGAGAGAGTTATGATTTTTATTATTTAATGTTATTATTTAATCTTGTTAAACTTAATATTAATATCTGAAAATCTGTATTGTAAATCATTATTTTATCATAAAGTGTATATGTAGGTACAGCACAGTATTTAGTCACAAAAATAATATGGAAATACAGAATATTATTCTACAAACAAATCTGTGAACAGGCAAGTTTTCCTCTGAGTAATTTATAGATAGGTTCCACAGAAAATTTCATGAACTGATCACTCCATGAATTGTGAGAATGTGAATCTGGGGGGTTTACTGTAATGTGGTTATTCACAATTTGCCAAAAGGCATTTTTGTGTAATTGTTCATTCTTAAACCTGATGTTGGCTTTCAAGTGTTTTGAATTATAGGTATTGAAACATTGGAAACAACAGTTTTAAAATACAGTATCACAGAGTGTCATTAATTTTTAGAGTATATATTCCAAGCACTATAATACTTTATTGTCCAATTACTGAATACTGAAACAGTAAACAATAACTACTCCAACTGTAGAAAATCATTAATCACTTTTTCATATAAAAAATACGCACATAAGGTAAACCAGTCTGGTAGAGGCATATCTCCCATGGTGCGAGATAGATAGGCTTTGAGACTTCTTCAAGGACAACTTTTGCAGCCTCTGGATCACAAGTAAAATTAAATTCACCTGACATAGTGATATTTCCTTCACCTGGAATCATATCAGAAGAGTCATTATGGCTTAGTATGAAGTAAGAGGGATCTATGTTAAATTAGAATTGGTGAAAATATTAAGGGGAAAAATTTATACTGTACATCAGATTGAATGTCCTCTAAAAGAATTCATCAAAGATTTATGCATTTTAATTTTACTGTTCCTGAAGCTTGGATTAAACAAGGCTCATAACATGTACATAAACAAATACCATACAGTTCCAACTAAAAACTTGAATTATTTCTAAAAAGTCAAGTCAATACAAATGCTGCTTTTTGCACAGGAAGTATTCACTTCTAAATGAAGGCCAAAATTGGTATCTTAACCAGCTAAAATTTTTTTCATTCTTTGAGAAAAGCTTATTTAATATGCCTTCGTGATAACATAAACCTATCAGTTTACAATTCACAGTCCACAACTCTTCAAAACTAACATTGCAATACAAGGGAAGGGGCTACAGATTAATGCAATACAAGGGAAGGGGCTACAGATTAATGCAATACAAGGGAAGGGGCTACAGATTAATGCAATACAAGGGAAGGGGTTACAGATTAATGCAATACAAGGGAAGGGGCTACAGATTATGCACTACAAGGGAAGGGGCCACAGATTAATGCAATACGAGGGAAGGGGCTACAGATTAATGCAATACAAGGGAAGGGGAAACAGATTAATGCAATACAAGGGAAGGGGGCTACAGATTAATGATAGCAACAAGAGGTTCAGCGTGGAATGAATAAACATTAAGTATGTTTCATAAATGGATCATCAAAGGAAAACTTTCATTTGTGATTATTAAATTAAAAACTTTTGTAGCCTTCTTTGCAGCTGCAATTTCTTAATAAAGCACATAATTTACTTTGATATTCAATACAGATGAAATTTCCTTATCGCTCCATAGTATGAAGTCCTTCAGTATGCTTATGGGAGAAACGGATTTGTTTTCAGGGTGGGTTTTCTGAAGTTGTATAAGATAGATTTGAATGAAAATTACAAGGGAGGGGGTTGAAAGGATATTCTTCTGATCAGGAATGCTCCAAAGCAAATGAAAAATACTAAAAGCACTCTTGGGCATGCATCCATGTTCATCAGTGCCTCTAGTGGTGGTTTATGTCACTCTCTTGCCAACTTGACTCCCATTTCCACAGCTTAATTTTGGAGAGCATTGATGCCTCTTAGGTTCTGTACATGGCAAAACATACAGCAGGCCCTTTCACTTATACAGTATTGTAGTTAGTTATGTCTACATGAACAACATGTAGTGTGTGGCTTGTATGGTATGATAACAAAACCTTTGACTCACTGAAATCAACAATAGCAATAATGACCCTTTGGTCTTACTCTCGATGACAAATCTGTTGTTCTTGGCTCCAAGAATGTTCTGTATAAGTCAAAGTAGCAAGTCAACTTTTCTTCAGCTTCTCTGATTACCCTTGTGTTCAATCCATCAGGACCTTGGGATTGTTTTGGTCCAACTTGCCTATTTTCATTAGGAGTATTTCCTTTGTTAGCTCTACTTTCCTTGACACCAATTTCCTTGGTTTGTTACTGGGGCACTAGGAATGTCTGAGGTGTCTTCTGAGAGTCCTATGGTGCTCTTGATTGGTTTTCCATTGTTACCATGAACAAAAAATTCCTTTTAGAATTTCTCTTACTCTATATGCAATACTTTTTTTTGTCTTCTAACTTTGCCTTCCTAATTATGCTGTCTACTTCCTACACTCATTTTCATGCACCAATTCTATCTCCTGTGATGGCTGTAACTTTGATATAGTTTGTGTGCTGTCTGTCTGTTCTTGATAGCTCTACCAATGTTCATAATAAACCACCTTGGCTGTGTAATTGCACTTGTTTTTTCTTTTCTGGATCCAGTAGTCTTGAACTGCCAGAGTTGGTTCAGAACCACCAATAAGGGCATTGATCTTCAGGGATGCATGCACACCCAAGGGAGAGTTCTATTTCTTTGTAATGTGTCTGAGGGAGCTGCTGACCACAGGATAGGATACGGTAAACTGCAATCAAATTGCAATTATTGCAATTTTCCTTTATAATAGTAATAAGCTGCCCAATGGACTGCATTGTACCCAGTCTGAAGGAAAAGTCTGACAGATGGGTTTGTATAAACAATTAACATCATTTAATTAAAGAATTTTACTGCATATTTTTGTACAAGTGATTGTACTTTATTTATAACAATTTCCTGATTGCATTCATTAACACTATGAATACTCTAAATATCTGAGCGAGAAATACACAGAAAAAGACCGACAAAACTAACATAAACAAACTAAGAGCATCATAAAAATCCACTTCACATGCACATACCTGAAGTATTTCCACCCATCACATAGATATCTGCTAAGTGTGATAGAAACGTGCTGTCAAGTCTTATGGCAAGTGCTATGTTGGTAAGAGGCCCAAGTGCTGTTAATATCACTTTACCTGTCACAAAGACAATGTTTGGAAAATAAACACATATTCTAGTAATTATTAATAATGCATGGAAAATACAGTAAAAGTCCAAAATATATGCAAACATTCAATCAGAAGTCATACAGCATATTAATATACCCAACAACACTAAACATAAGGAAAATTTATAACAAAGCTCAAATAATTTCTTTATACATTTCTTGAAATATCATCAAATGGTAACATAAAGGTCATGAAAAATTCAGAAACTAGCAAAACACATACAGAATTCCTAAATGACACCATAAAATCTGAATACAATAAGTAATCTTTGAAAGTCATATAACCAACTATATTCAAGGTTTTTTGCATTACAGTAAACCCCCTGTATTTACGTTCTCACGATTCGCGGATTTCTCTGTGGAATGTATCTACCCATTATTCATGGAAAATTCGCCCATTTGCGGTATTTTTCACTGAGAAATATTCACTAATTACTGTATTTTCATATCATTTTCATGACTAAATGCACTTTTTGTGATAAAACTTTTACAATACTCAGGTATAAGCATTTTTAGAGGGTTTGTGTTTAAACTATCCAAATAGGCAGTTCTAAGTGTTTTTAGAGGGGTTTTAAGTATTCGTGGATTTTAGCTGTTCGTGGGGGGGGTGCGGTACGCATCCCCTGCGAATACGGGGCTTTACTGTATACCAAATGAATTTAAGTATATATCTCACAAGGCAACAGAAATTATACAAACAAATGCCTGGTAAGGGAAACCTGTAAAGAGTTTATCATAGTAGAGACTTGGTAATCTTTCTAATAAAATTATACTTTGACTTAAAGTAACATTTAATATTATTTAGTGGAGCAATTTAGGTAATAAAAGAAGGTTAATAGGTTACCCAAGTAAACTGGTAATGGAATAAAAACAAAAGTTGAAGTTTGATCTGAAAAAATAAATGAATGGTAAAGAAAATTTTAAAGATAAAGATGCTTGCAATGCACGAAAAAAGATAAACACTAGACCATGTTCAAACATTTAGCCATCACCAGAAAATTGAAACAAGTGTGGAAGGGATGTAACTGAATAGCAACCAGGCAAATCTTCTGATTCCAGTTAAGTTATACTATCAAAGAAAATGAAAATAAATCAGCAAGATGAATGTTTTTGAAAGTAACACAGAAAAACTTATTAAGTATAGTACAGTCAATCCCTGGTATTCGCAGAGTATGTGTACCACAACCCCCCCCCCTCCCCCCCACAAATAACTAAATACTTGATAACCCTCTAAAAACACTTATAACTGTGTATTTTGATAGCTCAAACACCAAACAACCCATCTAAAAATGCTTATACCTGAGTATTTTAATAGTTTTATCACAAAAAATGCATTTAATCATGAAAATTATATGAAAATACAATAATTAGTCAATATTTCTCTAAGAAAAATACCGCGAATAGGCAAATTTTCTGCGAATAATGTGTATAGTAATACAGTTGTCCCTCGCCATATCGCAGTTCACTGACCATGGTCTCACTGCATCTCAGATTTTTTAATTTAATATACTGTATCTAAATTTGTATCACAGATTTTTTGCTATATCGCAGAATTTTGCAGTATTAATTATTTTTATTTTTGTAGTAAAATGAGATTTTCTAGCCTAAAATTTTATTTTCATGACTAGATACATTTTTTTATGATAAAAAATTATTTACTAATTTTCAAATATTAATATTAATGTAAACAGCAAAAATATATATAAAATGCTAAATTAAAATCACACAAAATCACAAAACAGCTTACCAATATACATAAAACACCCCAGTTCAATTTCTCTCTCTCTCTCTCTCTCAATATGCATATCTTTTAATGAAAAAAACAACAAAATTTCAATAAAACATTTCACTTGCAGAATAAACTATACAAGCAGTTCCAGGTTATCTGCCATCCGGTTTTATGAGGCTTGTCTAGCGATGAAAATTGGCTTTTTTCGGCGATGAAAATCAGATTTCCACTAATCGGCGCCAATAATTGGGTATTGGCGCCAACAACTGAAAATCGGCGTTTTATGATTATCTGAGATTTTTGGTCGTCATGCCATCAGAACGGAACCCCATCCGATAACAGTGTACTGCCTGTATTGATCTATTATTATTGTAACATATGTATAAAAAAAACCATTGTCCTGACACCTGTAACTGTTTTTACTGTAAGTATGTGTTGCCATATTTTTTTTCTTTCCCTGATTTACTGAATTGTGTTCCATTACAAGTTTAGTAGTTGATTCTATGATTAACTCACATATAACAGTACACAAGAGAATATGTTATCATCTCTATCACGGGTAAAAATATTTAAAATCCGAATTTCATATGTAAGCAACTCATTCCCAGCTTGTCAAGCCATGATTTCATCTTGTCCCAAGCTACTGCTGAGACTTCATTTACATGTAGTAACACCAGTTATCTCTCTTTCTCTCTCTCTCTCTTAATGAAATATGAATTACTTATCATAAACTTTTATGTACAAAATTAAAAATAATTCCATTAATAAATTTGTTACTTTTAGCAACTAAAAAATTATTTTCCTAATTCTTTCAGTAGTAGTGAGCAGCTTCAGTCAGCTGATTCTCAGAACATAAACATTATAAATGTGGGATGATCGGTTTTGTTATGTATATTACGATGATAACAGATCAAAATAATAACACAGTATACTAAATGGATTCTGTAAGTGAAATAATATATTAATGTGATTACATTAATATTAGTATTTGAAAATTATTAAATCATTGTAACATGTACATATATACATAAGAGAATTTTTATCAGCTGCTCTGTTCTGTGAACTATTACGTAGGTTTAAGAATATAGAAATTGTTTAAGTGCATAGGAAGTGTTTATAACAGTATGGGAAAGGTTAATGATAGTGTGGGAAAGGTTTATAAGAGTGTGGGGAGGGTTTATGAAGCCTTAAAATACATACATATACAGTAAATAATAAAATAAATATTAGGTCACTACTTTGTGGATTTTCGCCTATCACAGGGGGTTGTAGAACCTAACCCCCACGATAGACGAGGGACAATTGCACCTCGATCTTCCACGATTCGAATTGTGCAAATTCACAAACACATGAACCTAACTAATTGTCATACGTGATTTTTTCATGGACAAGCGACATTTGCGAATCCTTGAGAGGACAGAGAGAGAGTGAGAGAGATAAGAACTGCCCTTACTTACGATTGTAAAATTATTTATCAGTTATTTCAGAGAGAGAGAAAGAGAGAGATTGTCCTTACTTGAAATATCAAGGTAATTTATGAATTATTACGGAGACACAGAGAGAGAGAGAGAGAGAGAGAGAGAGAGAGAGAGAGAGAGAGAGAGAGAGAGAGAGAGAGAGAGAGAGAGAGAGAGAGAGAGAGAGAGTTATTCTTACGTTAGATATCAAACGATGGAAATTCATGATTTATGAAGTTAAAAGGAAAAAGAAAGAAGAGAGAGAGAGATAGTACCAGAAATCCTTTGACATGCCGTGGGCAATGATTGACATATCTGACAGCTTTGCCCTCACCCCTCTCTTCAAAGGTTTCACAAAAGATCGGGAAATTATATTTGTTTGTTTAAAGTATCACATAATTTACTATAGAAATGTATTGTAAATGTATTATAAATATTGTAATTACAGTATTATTATTATTTTTATTATTATTATTATTATTAAATATTATTATTTAATCTTATTAATACAGTATTTAAAAATTATTACTTATTATTAGGTAAATCATTTATTTATCAACAAAACAAATAAACATATACTGTACATGGAACCATAAAAATCTCTCATCTCCTCGAGATCTGTATAAAAAAGGAATCCTTCCTTCACCCACAGAGGCCATATGTACATACAAAAAGATGGTGAAGCGATGGGTTCTCCCCTCGGAGTACTTTTTGCAAACTTCTACATGGGTGCTGTGGAACGTCAGGTATTCGCTGGCATCGAGAAACCATCAATATATGTCCAGTATACTGATGACACCTTCATAAGCGCCAGCACGGTGGAAGAAATAGAACAGCTGTGACAAGCCTTCCACGACCACAGTAGCCTCAACTTTACCATCGAACACTGTTGTGATCGTCGCCTCCCCTTCCTTGATGTCCTCGTTGGGCAACAAGGGGAGCGCTTCGTAATGCAAGTTTATACAAAACCCATGAACCTGGGCATGTGCCTGAATGGTGAGAATGAGTGTCCAGAGAGATACAAGTGCACTGCGATCAGTGCCTTCATCAGGAGAGCTCTCTCACAATGCTCCTCTTGGAAGAACACACACACAGAATTAGAACATGTTGCCCAGGTTTTAATTAACAATGGGTATTCCAACCATGACATCACAAAATGCATACAAAGAAGCACTGATAAATGGTATCAGCAGGAGCCTCTCCCTGCCACCCTTGAAAATGTCTCTCTTTTACAAGGAAGTGCTTCACAGGAAATAGAGAGAGGCCAAGTGAGAGCTTCACAATATCATAGAAGGAAATGTCTCGCCTAAGGACCCTGCAAAAAAGGTTAAATTAGTAATTTATTATAAAAGCAAGAAGACCAGCAGCGTGATCATGAAAAACAACCGAGCCCCCGCGGTGCAGGACCCTCTAAAGAAAACCAACATGGTCTATCAATACAAATGCCCGGTCCGGGAATGCCCTGCTGCCTACACTGGGATGATCACGATGAGATTTTCTGAGGGGATCTCTTCCCACACTCAGGAAGGTGCCATCCATAATCATGCTAATAATATTCACAATATCAGAATAACCCGAAAGGACATAATTCCTAATATATCGGAATTACTGACAAGGTAGCACACCACCGCCGCCTCCACCTCCTAGAGGCCCTACACATCGGAAAGAAGAGACCTAGCCTCAAAACTACGCAGGAGACTTCCCTCCTCCCGACGGTGGCGTGGGCGCCGCCTGCCAGCACCCCAGAGCCGAATGAACGAACCAATCAGGTGGTGACCCCATGTACCGACAGTGACCTTCCCAATACAGTACTACCCTCCCAGTCTCCAACATCCGCACACAGAGGCCAGTGCGAGCATCGACCTCTGGGAGACGGTTTGGCTCAGGAATTTAATCCCTTGAACCAACCAATGAAAATTCAGCCCTCACAACACGGGACACCTGGGACACTATAAATACCATCTAATGACCCCATTCCAACCAGAACAAGCCCACCCTTCCTTGAGAATAAACCGATGATACGGTTGGAAATGTTGGAATTCCGCTACGCCCTTAGAACAACAATGAAGATTCTACACGAGAATAATCCTGATTTCCAGATTCTGTAATCTGCAAACTCTACAGCGATCAAACGCCGCTTTTAACGTCCTTTTTTCATTATGTAATAAAATTAGTATTACAAGAAACCAATTCCTTATCCAGACTATGAACATCGGGCAGTTATTAGCAAATATCAACCCTGATGAGAAGAAAATAAGAAGAATTGAGAAGGCTATATATAAAATCAATTCCACTGATGCTGCCATTCTCTTTAACAAGATATTATTATTGTCATTATTATTATTATTATTATTATTATACAAGTATTATTTTTTTTTTTTTTTGTCTATCACAGTCATCCTATTCGACTGGGTGGGTTTTATAGTGTGGGGTTCTGGGTTGCATCCTGGCTCCTTAGGAGTCCATCACTTTTTTCACTATGTGTGCTGCTTCTAACAGCACTCTTCTGCGTGAGTCCTGGAGCTACTTCGGCTTCTAGTTTTTCCAAGATCCTTTTCAGGGATCTTGGCAGTGTGCCTAGTGTTCCTATGATTACGGGTACAATTTCCACTGGCATATCCCATATCCTTCTTATTTCGATTTTCAGGTCTTGATACTTATCAATTTTTTCTCTTTCTTTCTCATCTACTCTGGTGTCCCATGGTATTGCCACATCAGTGAGTGATACTTTCTTCTTGATTTTGTCAATCAGCGTCAAGTCTGGTTTACTGGCACGTATCACACCATCTGTTCTGATACCAGAGTCCCAGAGGATCTTTGCCTGATCGTTTTCTATCACTCCCTCAGGTTGATGTTCGTACCGCTTATTACTGCAAGCTAGCTGGTGTTTCTAGCACAGGCTCCAGTGGAGGGCTTTTGCTACTGAATCATGCCTCTTTTTGTAATGGTTCTGTGCAAGCACCAGACATTCGCTTGCTATGTGGTTTATGGTCTCGTCTTTCATATTGCACTTCCAGCATATGGGTGAGATGTTATTTCCATTTATTGTTCTTTGGACATATTGTTCTTAGGGCCTGATCTTGTGCCGCTGTTAGCATTCCTTCTGTATCCTTTTTGAGTTCTCCCTTCTGTAGCCATTGCCATGTTTCATTGCTGGCCAGTTCTTTAGTCTGTCTCATGTACTGTCCATGTATTGGTTAGCTGTGCCATTCCTCTGTTCTGTTTTTCATTCCCCTGTCTCTGTATATTTCTGGGTCTTCATCTACTTTTATCAGTCCTTCGTCCCATGCACTTCTTTGCCACTCGTCTTCGCTGGTTTTTATATGTTGCCCTAGTGCTCTGTTCTCAATGCTGATGCAGTACTCTATGCTTAGAAGACCTCTCCCTCCTTCCTTTCATGTTATGTATACAGTAAACCCCCCATATTCGCGGGGGATGCGGATAGCTAAAATCTGCAAATACTTAAAACCCCTCTAAAAACACTTAGAACTGACTACAGTAATACCTCGATCTTACACGATTCGAGTTGCACGAATTCACAGACACACAAACTTTTCACTGGAACCTAACTAATTGGCATACGCGATTCTTTCACAGACACACGAAATTCTCGAGAAACCCTGCAGAAGTGGTTATGTTTAATTTTTGAGGTAATTTACAAGTTTTCATGTTTTTGTGTGTAAAATCTGTATGTAAAATGCATTTCATAGTTTTATGTGTAAAATCTGTAAGAAAAATGCATTTCATGCTTTTATGTGTAAGATTGTCTGAAAAATGCATGTCATGCTTTTATGTGTAAAATCTTTATGAAAAATGCATTTCATGCTTTTATGTGGAAAATCTGTATGAAAAATGCATTTCATACTTTTATGTGTAAAATCTGTATGAAAAATATATTATTTTTTATTTCTGTACATGCATAAATATGATGCAAAGGTAATTTTAGCACATTCAGTTAGTGTACTTTTACAAGATGTGATACCCATTTGGAAAGTTACTGCACTTTTCAAAGATGATACCCCTGCAGAAAATGCTTGTTTAATGTTTGAAGTACATTTATAAGTTTTCATGCTTTTAACTGGAAAATTTATATTTATATTTTTGTACATAAATATCATACAAGTATTATGTCCATTTGCAGTCTTTTCACTAGGACTTTACATGACCTTGAGATGAGGTTGTTCAGTCGCGCTCGTTTGATAAAATGAACTCGTTAATGTAACATCAGAGATGTAACTAAGAGTTTTATAAGTACAGTATCATTCTTTGAAAATTACTTAGTTAACCTTGGAGAAAAGTGCTGGTGCAATCTGTATGTGCATGTAATTACAGCATGTTCAGTTGGTGTACTTTTACAAGATGTGATACCCATTCGCAAAGTTACTGCACTTTTCAAAGATGATACCCCCGCAGAAAGTGTGTTTAATTTTTAAGGACTATTTTATAAATTTTCGAGTTTTTAGGTGTAAATTCAGAATGGACAATTTGTACTTATATATTTGCGCATAAATACAATACAAAAGCAACACAGTTACTCTCTCTCTCTCTCATTCGTAGTTAGTGCTCAAACATATTTTTACAACTTATTATTTCTCTGTACGTCATTACCTGTTACAGTATATAATTTTAAACTGATTGAATTTTACCTGTACTGTACTACCTTCTACGAACATTATGTACGTTTTCGTTATTTTATTGAAATTGTACCTTTGTTACGAAGTTTATTTAGTGATGCAAAGAAAGAGGCTTTTACTCTAAGTGAAAAAGAAAATGGCATCCCAAGAATTAGTGGTAACATTAGTATACGTACACACCTACTGTAAATGCGCAATTATGAAACTGTGCAGTACTCAATTTTTATGTCAACCATTTCCTGTATTTCTTTTTTAAGGGTAATTAGTTAAATTTTAAATAAAATTACACTAACTTTAGTTCATTTAAAAGTTAGCTTAATACTTTGGGAGCATGATTAGGGACATATTTAGTACTTAAACTCTGGAAATACACATTTATGAAGTTTTCATAATAAAACTAATATTGTAATACTTACCTGAACACCTGAATTAGCCCTGGTCACCTACCAGCCCGAACTACATCCCCATAGCTTTTACCCACTAAGTGGGTAATAAACTGTCAGCGTTACCAACGTTTACAGGAAAATCTAGTCAAATGAGTTACCTGAAGTACCGTTGGCAACACTGCTGCAAGTCCTGGCGAGTGAGGCCGAGATACAATTGCGTTATCCACTATTCAAATTGAAGTGGGAGGAGGGTGGGAATCATTCAGGTGTTCAGGTAAGTATTACAATATTAGTTTTATTATGAAAACTTCATATTGCAATACACTCCCTGAACACCTGAATTAGCCCGATTAACAAAATTTTGTGGAGATGGGATCAATGAGCCTCGATGGCTCGGTTGGTAGAGCAGCAGACTCGGACTTCATAAGAAGAGGGTGGACACTTTGCTATCTGTGTAGACAACCCGGGATTATGTATGTAATCAACGGATAGGTTTGCTGAAAGCAAATGGGTGGTACAGACTAATACACACACAAGCAAAACCACTCCAACATCTTCTAAAAACATAACAGACGCCTTACACGTCTCGAACTGTCGGCCTAAACCGCTCACATCTCCTCGCTGCTAGGGGAAAGGGAGCTGGGGATTTGGCACAATACATATACACGAGCTGCCGGGGTCTAAGCGATGTCAGGCAGGGCACCTGATCGAGGCTACAGCCTACCCCAACGCCAAATCAAAGTCCTTCAAAAGAAGGCATCGTGCTTACCCCATATGAAAAAGGGAAAAAGCATGTTAAACGAAGAAGAAGAAGTGGAAGTGGGATCAATCTAATTCAGCCCGACCTGCCAACAGGAAAAGCAGGTAACTCATATTTGCCTACTCTGTATAAATGAATGTATCCTCACCTGGTTATCCCACTCGGCAGGTGAGAATGTCTGTAGAGAGAGTACCCCCGATGTCAGTCCAATGTCTAGGTACTGTCTAAGTCGAGCTACCTCTCATGTGGTATTCAAACCTCCTCATGGATAGAGTAGCAAAATAAAAACCAACCTACCATGTGGCTAATCACAGCCTCCCATGATTAGTGGAGAATGATGAACCTCCCATGTGGCTAATCAAAGCACTCATTTATGGAGGGTCTGAGTCGAGCTACCTCTCATGTGGTATTCAAACCTCCTCATGGATAGAGAGTAGCAAAAAATAAAAACCAACCTACCATGTGGCTAATCACAGCCTCCCATGATTACTGGAGAACGATGAACCTCCCATGTGGCCAATCAAAGCACTCTCATGTATGGAGGGGTACGATGAACCTCCCATGTGGCTAATCAAAGCATTCTCATGTATGGAGGGCTATGAAGAACCTCCCATGTGGCTATTGTAGCCTCTAACGTATGGAGGAGAAGTTGAGTGTGCAGGTCTTCGAGTTCTTCGCCGTCCGTTGCCGCCGATGTCTGCGCAAAAGAGGTTGAAGAACCAAACCTGTCCACTGGATCTGCCTATCTTCACAGTACTAACTTCAAACTTAATATTCTCACTATGAACCCTGACTAACAGAGAATCCAAAATTCCAAATTTCCTCAGACTACATTCATTACCTAGAGGTCCCCCCACCCTTAACATTACTACGTAATTATAAGATCGAGTTGGTCGTCGCAAAGGGACCATGCGAGAAATTCTTCTTCGAAGAAAACTGAACGTCTTTTAGGTAGAAGTTGTGAAAACCGACACCGACTTCCAAGTGGCCGCCTCTAAGAACCTCCGCACTAAGAGAGTATCCCCTTAACTAAATGAACGCACCCACGATAGAAGGGTTAGCGGCTACACACGGACTAAGAGAATAACTTCAAGTAAAAAGGAGAACGATGCATCTCCCAAGTGACTATTCAGAGCACCTCTTTGGACTCTCGTAGGCAAACTATCAAAGACTAGGATACTTAAGATGTACTAAACTTAAGTTCATGTGATTATACTATCACTGTTGCTTAAGATTCTAAAGCCTAAAAAGGAATTTCTCTATCTGGTTAACCTAATAATCAGCGCACTACGTGAATACTACCTTAGCTAAATGAGTGCACCCTACATAATAGACTTCATCGTTAAACGTGGACTAAGTGAATAACCTTCCGAGCCTTCGCACTAAGAGAATACTATCTAAGCTAAATGAACGCACCCTAGATAGGAGAATTCGCCACTAACGCAGTGGGGCGAATTGAGCATCTCTTAAGTGAAGGAAGAAAACAAACAAGGACTCGCAAGTAAACTACCTCCAGAACAGAAGACTCTGAACCATTCCTTAGAAAGGAAGATGGAGTGGACATACTCCGAATACTGTGCGGTAATGAAAAAAAAAAAAAAAAAAAAAACTGCTAAATACCAAATATAATGTCACATCAAATTAAATTACGTTCAAGGGCATAAACCTCGCACCACACAAGAATCACGAAGTGTGCCCGCAACTGTGTTCGTGTAGTGAGCACTTATGAACCAGGAACCAGGAACCGTTTCTCCGAAAGTAACTAATCGCATCCTTCGACAGCGGATGGGAAGGATTCCGCGGTGAGACAAGAAGTGTACAAAGAAGCGGACGGAGTTTATCAACCTTTGATAAATATTCGCATCGGACATAAAGATATCCCCACTGATGCCAGAACCGAACACTTGCAGATAAAGAACCTTAAACGAACGAAGCAGAGTTTAAGCCTCGGCCACGACTTTCGAAAGAAGAGAAATACTTATCATTTCCCGCCTAGGAAACTTCCCGAAGCTTGCCCATTTTTTTTTTTTCTGCAGCTAAGCCGAAAGAAAGAAATAAAACACCTAACCAATTATCTTAACATTAGAACTTCCAACAAATCTCACGAGGGAGCCCGAGGGAACGTAACAAGTCAAAGAAGATCTTACTACTAAAATTTTTTTTTTTTTTTCGGGAAGATAGAGAAATGTATTGCAAAGTGCTGAGCGGTAGCCAGCAATAGCCGAAAATGGAAGAATCTTGACTTTCCGAAGGAATAAGAGAAAACCAGCTATTTCAGTTATGGCAGGCCTAAAGATGGAATGACCTTCCTTACGACACAGACTTCCCCATGTCAATTTGACGTGGTAAAGCTACGAGTTGACTTCTCAAGCTGAAAGAACACTGTCTAGACATAGCTTTAGAGTGTCTGGACTGTCTAGCTGTTCACTCGGCAGTCGCCCGCAACTAGGTTCATCACGCAAGAGTTTGGATGATAATGGTGAAAATGCGGTTGTCTAAAAGATCTTCCGCATGAGGAGGAACATCGGAACTTCCGTAAGGAGCATTAGGAATTCCGGAACCGAGGGCGTTAGAGCCAGCAAGGAGCTAGAGTCATAGATGTCTTGACACTACCGCAATTCCTGATTACCTGATGAATGAGACCAAATGGCGGAAAGTATACACCTCTAAGTTCTAATGATCTTGTTCCCCCAAGTTCTCAGATACGACACGGCAGTTACGATGTCGCAAAGCAGACCCACTATTGTGTTGTGCACTAGGACTGAGAAACAGCTGAGGGCTTCCTTTATAGCCCTGAGGTTCCTGAAGGTTATGACTCCTCTCGTTCCTGATCCCTCCAAGAGGCCCGAAGCCTGAGTTCCTCCAAGGTTGCTCCCCAACCTTGATATGAGGCATCTGAGTACAGATGAACATTGGGAAGAGGGGAGACTATAGGCCTTCCGGATGTCTGATGTGCTTCTTCTGACTATCACAGACGATCCGACAAACGTGAATCGTTCCAGATTATACCTGTATTCTCAATGTGGAAGTCCCAGCGATTCCTGAGACATACCTAAAGAGAAAGCATGCGAGACACAAGACCTGAATGAGAGAGAGAGAGAGAGAGAGAGAGAGAGAGAGAGAGAGAGAGAGAGAGAGAGAGAGAGAGAGAGAGAGAGAGAGAGAGGACATTCTCCCTAAAAGGTTTCTTCAAGCGGGTACCGGCTGTTCCCTGTTAGACAGGAACCCTCTACTTCCACATTTGTACCTTCAACGATGCATAATTACCGACACTGGAGACATGAGTTAGAAGCAACAAGTCTGTTATACTGGCCACATCCCTTGAACCCAGAGCAGGGAGCAGCCACACTAATCATAGCTTGCTGTGACGCTACTGCTGATGACGGCTACACGAAATAGACCATGGAGGAGATATCCTCCTCCCTAAAAGACTGTTGCAGAGCGCAAAAGGCGCCCTCAACAGAACCCTCTACGAATGTCCAGATAGTGAGGCGGAAGCTTCAAAAGAAGCCCCTCCTCTTCTGCCAAAGAACGTTGTACAGTCAGGCAACTTGTTAACCTGGAATGCCAGCCTTACTGACACCGAAGTGATGAGGTGTTAGGCAGTACCGGACCGGAGGGGTTATAACATCTTGTTTGAGCAACTACCGGTTCTGTCGCATATTAGTAACTTCGAACATCGTTAGTTTCGGTAGTGTAGGCTCCTCCGAACCTTGGATTGAGGATATGTGAGGATGAAGTCTACCATCCCAGATATACTTATTCTCATTGGCTGAAGGAGAACTAATATCCGGTACCGGATCCTCTTCTTCAAATGAACAATCCTTGTCAGACTGGTTTGACAGAGCCGGAGGATTGTCGGACTGGTCCGACCGAGCCGGAGGATTGTCGGACTCTCAAATCCAGATGTATCAAAACTGCATGAGAATGGGAATCCGGAACTGAAGACCCGGAATCAACCCCGAACCAACATGGATGCCTAGACGGAGGGACAGAAAACCTGCCGGAAAGTTGAGAAAGAAGCAGCCAAAGGAGGGAAGAAGGAAGAAGCCACACTCGGAGTAACCACCCCAGCGCCCAACGCCAACGTTGGACAGATGGAGAAGGTCTCAACTGGACCGAACTCAAAGGAGTATTGAAGGGGAAGTTACGAGGTACCGAACTGAAGGTAACAGAGGAAGGTAATTACCAACTATCCTGGAGAATGGAAAGGCTGCGGAAACTATCGGTGCTGATGCACTGAACGCTGGCGCAGGCGAATCGCCGACTGCTGTAGCATCCGCAAGAATCGCGGAGGATACATTACAGTTAGGAAACTATCGGTGCTGATACACTGACTCTGGCGCAGGCCAATCGCCGACTGCCGTAGTATCCGCAAGAATCGCGGAGGATACATTACAGTTAGGAACCCGTAAAGACTGAAATAAGGAGTTGCTGACGCCTCCGCAAACACCTGAGAAGCAACTAGACCGGATGCCTGAGAAACTACCGGATTTGCAAAAGGTGATAAAGACGACGGATCCATAAAGAAGTACCCCTTCCCTTAACCCCGAAGAGAGAGAGGGGGCCGCTGAAGCTCTAATATACAGGGTTGAAGCAAGAAAGCCTTGCTCTGCTGAGTTAAAAGACAAGAAAACAGGATGCGCAACAAAGACCCTGAGAGCCCTCCAAAGAGCAGACCGAAAAGAAGACTGAGAAGGGCAATGGAAGAAGGCTTAGAAGAAAAAGGGAAAAACATTATCAAATCAGAAAATTCTTTAAGACATGATCATGAATATTGGAAAAACTCGATCGCCAGAATTACCACCATCGCAAGACGAAAGAAATTTTAAAACCCCCAAAGGAAAAGGAACCTTCGAAGGAGTATTCAAGGAAAACAAAAATTCAGAACCAGATACATCAGAAACCAAATCTGAACGACCCTTCACTGATCTGGAAACCTTTGTTGCACAGAGCACGAAGCAGGAAATAAAACCAACGATTGATCTAAATGAGAGACCTAAACATTAACGACACCAACCAAACCCGAACCCAAAGAAGACCACGTTCAACTACTTTTTCTGAATGCTTCCTAAATTAGAATTCCTACCCTTCTGAGTGATTCCTAATTCTAAATCCACCTTAGAACTTACGCTTTTAGAGGGAAGGGGGGAAATCTGCTGCCAACACTGCCTGCTCCGAGCTGGGGGGGCCGGCAGATCCTACCTTCGAGGTTTGTGGTTCTCCATGACCCCCGGCACCCGTTAGGGCTGGTTCTGGAACAGGCAGGGGGGCTGAAAAAGAACGATTAGTATCTACAGCACTATTACTACTATCCTTATCTCTAGTTTCCGTTAATTTAGTCATAAAGCTAGAAAAATAGACTAGACATACTCAGCTAGTAACTTGTCCTCTAAATTTTTGAATAATTCTTCCATCTGATCTACCGACCAAGACTCGCCGCCTATCTGACTGATACTACACCATATCTTCCTACATAAAATACAAACAGAATGTCGATTGTGTTTGAGGGTACTCATCCTACGCTTGCAGGACGTGTAGGGCCGATGAGCGTCAGCATTTCCAACAAAAGAAGGCACTGTCGTCAAAGATGTAAACAAGTGGAAGCATCGGCGCTAGCAGACGGCGACGTCTTCTTGTTGACTTATCCAAACGAGTCCAAAGTACCGATCCCAAAGTCAAATTCGGGAGAGAAGTTCCAAATCCTATCAATAAAGTATCCATCCAGGAGAAAATGCGTTGAAAACAGTCCAAATCGTGATCTGATGTCCAAATTCTTAAATGGGGGTCGGGCTAAATGACCAAAAGTTCGCCTGATGTGGGACACACCCACACAGCATGGCGAACAAAAAGCAATTGGGGTATCTCGGCCCCACTCGGCTGGGACTTGCAGCAGTGTTGCCAACGGTACTTCAGGTAACTCATTTGACTAGATTATCCTGAGAGCGTTGGTAACGCTGACAGTTTATTACCCACTTAGTGGGTAAAAGCTATGGGGATGTAGTTCGGGCTGGTAGGTAACCAAGGCTAATTCAGGTGTTCAGGGAGTGTATTGCAATATTAGCATTTTTAAAGACCATGCCAAACTTACGTGAAAATTCACCTTGCACGAGGGGCTCGGGAACCTAACCTCGTAAGTTCAGGGTATGACTGTATTTTGATAGTTTAAACACAAAAAGCCCTCTAAAAATCTTATACCTGAGTATTTTAATATTTTTATCACAAAAAGTGCATTTAGTCATGAAAATTATACGAAATACAGTAATTAGTGAATATTTCTCAGTGAAAAATACCGTGACTGGGCGAATTTTCCGTGAATAATGGGTAGGTACATTCCACCGAGAAATCCGCAAATAGGTGAATCTGCGAACAGAGACCGCGAATACAAGGGGTTTACTGTACTCTGTATTTGCTCTTGGTTGTAGTGCTTTGTGTATTGTCCTGTTTTTCCAGTTTTCTGGTCTATGCTGCAGAGTTCAGCCTTTGTCCATTCCACTACTCCTGCACTGTATCTGATTACTATGTGTCTGATTACTGGTACTGCCCATGTGTTTATGACTTTCGTCATGTTTCTGCCGTTGAGTTTGGACTTGAGTATCGCCTTAAGTCTCTGCATATATTCTTTCCTGATTGTGTCCTTCATCTCTTGGTGTTTTATAACCTCTCCTTCTATTATTCCCAGGTATTTGTATCCTGTCTCACTTGTGCGTTTGATGCTATTCCTGTCTGGTAGCTTTATCCCTTCAGTCCTTGTCACTTTGCCTTTTTGTATGTTCACCAAGGCACATTTTTCTATTCCAAACGCCATCCTGATGTCCCTAGATACAATGCTTACAGTCTGGATTAGGGTATCTACTTCCTTGGTGATCTTACCATACAGCTGGATGTTGTCCATGAACATCAGAAGGTTAATTCTGTTACCTCCTTTCCTGAGTTGGTACTCAGCATCCATCTTCTGCAGTACTTTTGACATGGGAACCATGGCTACTACGAGGAGTAGTGGGGACAGTGAGTTGCCTTGAAAGATCCCTCACTTGATGTTAACCTTTGTTAGTCTTATTAATTATTATTATTATCATTATTATTGTTATTGTTATTAAAAAGGATGGCTGTATTATGCAAATTTATCTTATACAGTGTCTTTTCTATATGATAAATTTGCATAATACAGCCATCCTTTTTAATAAGACCTGTTTAAAAGAGGGTCTACTCCCTTCATATTATTATTGTTATTATTATTATTATTATTATTATTATTATTATTATTATTATTATTATTATTCAGAAGATGAACACTATTCATATGGAACTAGCCCACAGGGGCCATTGACTTGAAATTCAAGCTTCCATAGAATATGGTGCTCATTAGGAAGTAAGAGAAGGTAAAGAGGTATAAAGAGTAAAGAGATCTCACTTATTAAAAAGAAAAATAAATTAATAAATAGATAAAAAGTATTAAAATGCAAGGAGAATAGCATTACGGTAGTTATGCATTGCATCTTCGCTTCAACCTTTGAAGTTCCAACTGCACGACATCCTCAGGGAGACTGTTCCACAGTCCAACGGTGTGAGGAATAAAGAACCTCTGGAACTGAGAAGTTCGACATTGAGGCACATTTACTGCATATTGGTGCTGCTGTTCAGCGAATCTTG
This sequence comes from Macrobrachium rosenbergii, assembly GCF_040412425.1. Taxonomy (NCBI): domain Eukaryota; kingdom Metazoa; phylum Arthropoda; class Malacostraca; order Decapoda; family Palaemonidae; genus Macrobrachium; species Macrobrachium rosenbergii. The sequence continues at coordinate 59,805,125 of NC_089743.1, forward strand.
TTGCTCTCAGCTTATGAAAAAGTGACACACAAGAGACCATCTGTTAATGGTCCAAGTCATAAATGCTAATATTAGGAAACGCAAACCTACCACCACGAACCACTCTATCTAAATGAGATAAATCTCTGGTTGAAGCAGACATCCACACCAGAGATCAGTATTCTAGTAAAGGAAGTACAAACGACCTAATACAGGTTGCACAGATTTTATCACTGTTATAAATATATGGGACCTTCTGAGCAATACCTAACTTTCGTACAGAATTTGCTAAAACTTTCATTAGATGTTTCTCAAAAGTAAGATAGGAGTAAAAAATTACACCTAGAATAGTTAAAGCTCCAGACTCATTCAGCAAAGTCCCATCCACCTGAAGGGGAGGATGGGGTGGAAAATCTGTACGAGACCTGCTAATAAATAGCGTTTTTGTTCTACTGGAGTTCAGCCTCATAACCCACCGACTACACCATTCCCTGAGCCAGTCCATGTCCCGAATAGGACTGAGGGCAGCTTCATTTCTTAAAAGTGGAGAATTTACTACAACCATAAGTGTTGCATCAACGGCATACAGAACAGTCTTGTTTTCCACGCCAACAACCATATCACTTGTATACACCAAAGATAATGGTGGACCAAGAACACTACCCTGCAGAACTCTGGACACAATAGGTCTTGTTTACTAAAGATTCCATCAACAGCAACTCACTGTTGCCTATCTATAAGGAGTTCTTGAAGTAATCCTAAAACATATCCACCCACTCCAAGATTCAGAAGTTTATAAATAAGTGCCTTACGATTTACTAAATCGATAACAGCACTAAAATCTATTTTAATTACTCTGTACTGAAAACCCTTATTAAAGTTAACTTGCAAATGGCATGTCAAGTCTAAAAGATCATTACAGGTACCGAACTGCTTTCTATATGCCTTTTGACTATCAGCTAACAATCCTTTATATTCCACATACTTATATAATGGGTTAAAAATAAGTTTTTCAGCAACTCTGGAGAGCACAGATTTAGTTATTAATATACACTATCAATTTTTAAAGTTAGTTAATTTTCTCATTTTCTTCCATGCTATTCAAGATGGCATTTTTTTAATTTATTCTGTTTATAGAATACAGCCAAGACTCTTTTGTTTTTAATTCAAGAAAATAATGCTTTTCCTTTGCTATGTTGCACTGACATTTCTTGGCTGTTTAAGGGCCTGTATTCTTGAAATTCCTATGACATTTTCTAGTTACTTTACATAAATTACTAGCCATCTTATTCCATCATAAAAATTTCAAAAAATTTCTATAAATTGACACCTTTACTGCATTTTTCCCAACCTGCCTTCCTCACCTTCCACATTGGAAGTGACTCAGTAGGGGAAGTTTTTGCAAATTTTCAGTGAATAGAATAATGGTCACTACCATTTACAAATACATCCACTGTCAACCAGCATAACTGATAAAGACAGATGGAGAGCACATACTAAGGTCAATGAATGATGCTGATCCCTGTATTTGTATACATATTGTGAAAAGTTAATGATCCTTCATTAAAGAGAGAGATACTGTATTTTGACTGGTGATTATTTCATCAATTATACTTCCTTCACGATCCATTACATTACCACCCTATCGAGGATTGTGGGCATTAAAGTCACCTAGAATAATAAAAGGAAGAAACAGTTGATTTATCAAATTCTCAATGTCTTCCTTAGTGAAACCAAATTTAGTAGGGAGATAAATGGAGCGAACTGTAATGGGGCTTTCTTACACATCATTCATCATAACTGCTTGCAAACTGGTATGCAATGCTATGGAGAGTGGTGCAGTGATTTATGAATAATTATTGCAGCCCCTATATGAGCATGCTGCCCATGAGGGGGAGGGGCACAATGAAAAGAATAATTCAGACCAGGATTATATACAGTATATATCAATTACTAATTTTGATTCCTGAAGGTATAATGCCTGTATTATCATTGTGCAGGAGCATTATAAGCTCTTTTGCTTCAACCCTAAGATCTTTGCAGTTCCACTAGAGAATATCTAACAGGAATATGAAATACTCATTAAAGGAAACAGAACATTTTTACCCAAGTTTCCAGATGTATTGTTGACCATATTTGGCAATTTTGTATTTCATGTTGAAGGGACTCTGATGAGGAGTGACATAAGACAGAAGGTTCAGAATCTATGACCTCAGAAGAGGACCTAGAAATTGCCATTTTTTCAATGGTTGATCAATGGATAAGGGGCCAAAGAGATCCAAAACTTCAAATTTGTTTGAGGTTTTGATTTCAGATTTACTTTTGGGAAGATGGTCTGCTTCATTTCTACTTAGGAGGGAGTTGGAATTCATCTTCATTTACATTGTTCTTAGGCTTTTATTTTTCCTTAGTTTTATACTACTCAATATATTCAAATCTATTATTGGTATTGATGATGTGACAATGTTTTACTTACACCAGTCACAGCAGAAGTATTTTCCACAATCACAGATCTATCAGTCTGTTTTGCCAACCACAGAAGCAAAAGTAGACAAGGAGTCTTATGTTCTTGTCTTAATTTTTGATTTGCAGCTCCAAAGCTGATTTGTTCATCTGAAGTAGTTTCAGATGAACTTATAAATTGGACAGTTTTCACAATTCAGGGGTGACCACCTTTGCCATAAAAACAAAATTGCTCTTTGGTGCAGGTTCCCTAGGGTTACGTATCACCGAACATGTACAACACTGAATGAGATTACTACACATTCTGAATCCCTTACCCAAAACCTCTGGGGCCAACCAAGTTCCAGTTTTTGGATTTTTCTGGATTTGGGAACTGCGATGTTTATCAGTTTCGCAGGTAAGAGGAATGTGACCTGGACATCTGTTATTCAACATTTTTCGTTTACAGCCACTGTTGGATACAAGCTAATCAGCAACACATGTCTGAGTGGAGCTGCTGTCTGTGTTCTAGACAGAATGTTCTAGAAGCCCGGGGCTCGGTTTTAAGTGGATTTCTAGGTGAGCCAACTGGAAGTGTGCATTAGTTTACACGTGGTGGAAGACGTTAAGAGAAAAGGCATTTTGTGAAATGTATGGGATTGCTAGGCGAGAAACAGTGACAGCCGGACATTGGAATTCCAGACTCCAATTCCTTGCTAAGAAGGGTGAGTTCCGAAACAATTTCATTAACTTTGTAGTGGGCCCTCTTTACTTTTATTATTTCAGTGATTTATCATTTATGCCATTTATATATATTATCAGTGCTTTTACATGTGTTTGTGGTGTTGTGATAGTATCACAGGCCTTTTTGATTTTGTTATTAACCCTTAAACGCCGAGCCTCTATTTACAAAAACGTCTCCCGTATACCTGGCGGCGTCTTGGGAGCTAGTGATCAAGCGGAAAAAGTTTTTTCAAAAATCACAGCACGCTTTAGTTATTAAGATTAAGAGTTCATTTTTGGCTCCTTTTTTATCATTGCCTGAAGTTTAGTATGCAACCATCGGAATGCAAAAAATATCATTATCATATATAAATATTGGAATATATAACAGCGAAAAAAAAAAACATATAATTGTATACAAATCGCGCTGTAAGCAAAGCGGTTAAAGCTAATGAGTTACTTTTTTTAGTTGTACTGTACACTAAATTGCGATGATTTTGGTATATAACAGATTGTAAAACGATCAAAGCAACACAGAAAATATTATCACAAAATGGTGCATGAATTCATAACGCTGGCAGGTGGACGTAAAAAATGTTTTTTTCAAAAATTCACCATAAATCGAAATATTGTGCTAGAGACTTCCCGTTTGTTGAAAAATGAAGCTATAAATCAAAATATTGTGCTAGAGACTTCCCGTTTGTTGAAAAATGAAGCTAACTGATTGAATATTACTAGACTGTAAGTTTTTAGCTTACAATTGCAGTTTTACCATTTGGTCGAGGTTGTTAAAGTTGACCAAAGTCAAATTTTTCTATTTATCGTGATTTATATGAAAATATTTCAAAACTGATAAAAGCTACAACCATGAGTTATTTTTGTTGTATTGTACCTGAAATTGTGCACATTTTCATATATAAAACTTTATGTAACGACTAATATAAAACGGTGCAAATATTACAACAACGTGTGAAAGAATTTCTGAGATGTTGGCCGAGTTACATGCGGACGTAAGGAAATTTTTTTTCAAAAATTCACCATAAATCGAAATATTGTGCTAGAGACTTCCAATTTATTGCAAAATGAAGTTAAATGATTGAATATTACTAGAATGTAAGAGTTTTAGCTTACAATTGCGTTTTTCGACCATTTGGTCAAGTTAAAGTTGACCGAAGGTTTGAAATTTTGGCAGTTATCGTGATTTATGTGAAAATATTTCAAAACTGATAAAGCTACAACCATGAGCTATTTTCTGTTGTATTCTACATGAAATTGCACAAATTTTCATATATAAAAGTTTATGTAACGACTAATGTAAAACGATGCAAACATTACGACAACTTGACGAAAGAATTTCTGAGATGTTCGGCAGAGTTACTGCGCACAGACGTAAGGAAAAAGTTTTTTTTTCAGAAATTCACCATAAATTGAAATATTGTGCTAGAGACTTCCAGTTTGTTGCAAAATGAAGGTACATGATTGAATATTACTAGAATGTAAGAGTTTTAGCTTATAATTGCGTTTTTGACCATTTCGGTCGAGTTAAAGTTGACTGAAGGTTGAAATTTTGCAGTTATCGTGATTTATACTGAAAATATTTCAAAACTGATAAAAGCTACAACCGTGAGTTATTTTCTGTTGTATTCTACATGAAATTGCACACATTTCCACATATAAAGCTTTATGTAACAACTAATATAAAATGGTGCAAACATTACGACAACGTGACGAAAGAATTTCTGGCGCAGATGTAAGGAAAAAGTTTTTGTCAAAAATTCACCATAAATTGAAATATTGTGCTAGAGACTTCCAATTTGTTGCAAAATAAAGGTAAATGATTGAATATTACTAGAATGTAAGCGTTTTAGCTTACAATTGCGTTTTTTGACCATTTTGATCGAGTCAAAGTTGACCGAAGGTTGAAATTTTGGCAGTTATTGTGGTTTATATGAAAATATTTCCAAACTGATAAAAGCTACAACCATGGGTTGTATTTTGCTGTATTGTACATGAAATTGCACACATTTTCATATATAAAACTTTATGTAACAGCTAATATAAAACAGTGCAAAAATTACGACAAAATGACGGAAGAATTTCTGAAATTTTCGGCCGAGTTACAGCGCGGGCATAAGGAAAAAGTTTTTTTAAAAAATTCACCATAAATCGAAATATTGCGCTAGAGACTTCCAATTTGTTGCAAAATGAAGGTACATGATTGAATATTACTAGAATGTAAGAGTTTTAGCTTACAATTGTTTTCGACCATTTCGGTAAAAGTCAAATTTGACCAAAGGTTGAAATTTTTTGTAGTCGACCGACGGTACGTCCACTTGGCACCCAACAGACAATTTTAGTTGACGTATGATACGCCCAGTAGGCTTTTAAGGGTTAATGTGGGGTATTCATTCCTTCCCAGATGTTTCAAATGGAGCCATGATTAGTCCTCCATATGCAAAGACACGCATTTAACATAACCAACCTGGGAAGTGGTCGTTTAAATGAACTGACAGAAAGACACTTGATACAATGGATGCGAATTACTATTATTTGGGAGTTGAAATGGGGAAGAATCCCATTTATAATTTTGGTGTTTACTAAGATGGTTTTTTGGGGGGAAGATATTCATTTATCATTGCATTCTTTTGTTCTTTTAGCAATTTTCTTATTTACCATGTTTTTAACTTGATATATGTTAGCTTCACAGAATAAACTATTTTTGTACACAAGGTTTAATTTCCACACAACAGTTTAGATTTCCCACAAGAACAAATTTAAAATGAAAAAATACACAGTATAAAATGAACTGTAATTAACTTACATACCCCTGTATCATCTGATCTTGTATATGCAACCCTCAAAATTTTGTCACCAAAACATGCTTTTATCACATTTATCAGGTACCATGCAAGTTGCATTTTTGGTAGATTACACTAAGCTATGCTTAATGTGTGAGCTTCATTTCAGTAGATTATACAAAGCTAGGCTTCCTGTGCCTGTCTGTTTTCCTAGATTCCAATGATACTGCATATTACATCTTAGGTTTTGCCTAAGTAATAAGCCTGGAAGCTAAAGTTCAATAGGCTAAATGACAATCGTCATACATTCAACAAGGCTAACAAAACTTTTGGCTTATCTAATAATTCATCAATATTTCTTGTAAAATTAAAATCCACTTACTATTTCGTGCAAAACACTAGCATAAACAACAGCAAGTAAAGACATAAACAATTGAATCGAGAAACAGCTGTTTGCCATATGTTTATTAAAAGTTGCATTACAGTTGTCAACTTATTAAAATCTGTTAATTCTCAATGGCAATTTTCACAAGTTGAAATAAACATTTTTATTCATCCTTCATGCAATGGAGAAACAAAGCTTTAAGAAAGTATACACTAGATTTATGCTGCAGGCTGTAGCTGTGGCTGAAGAAACAAATAGTACAAGTAATGCACTGGTAGCAAAAAGCTTTGGAATGGGGAAAAACAACACCCAAAAGTAACAAAATCACACCATTATTTCACTTAAAATTTACTGCATTTATATAGAAAGTAATTTGCATTTTCAAACCCAACCTTAATTTACAATAAAAATGTATTTGTTTCATCTAGCAATTAACGGGAATAAGAATGTTGATGGTACTCAATCAGGTGATGATTTTGAGAATGGAAACATTACCAGAATCCAAATGGCACATGATTGCAATGTTCATATAGTGTAATACAATGATAATATGATGATAATACATGCAAAATACTGTAACTCAAAACATTAATCAAATGAGTTTTTATTAAAAATATCATTATTTTAAATATAGTTGTACCATCTGGCTTTTGCAAACAGTTACTTCCCTCCAAAAAATATTTTGGTTTAAGAATTATGGATAAAGGATCGTAAACCTGCATAAGACACCTACACACAGCCAAACTCAAAATATTTATGACAATGAGTAGGTTTAGCTGCAAAAAAACCTTTAGTAATGCCTACAGTGCACCTACTGACGGCACTAGCGGCCCATGGAGGATGACTTGATGAAGCAACATAGAAAAAAAAAGGGGGATAGCATTCTTTGACTTGGGTGTTTGGCCTCCTAACACCACAGAATAAATTCTTAACTTCTTAAAGGATTAAGTCTGCTACATAAATTCTAAGAGCTAAAATTGGATATAGCAGAGCTTCCTCTTAACTGCCTACCACAGCAGTTAAATTAGGCACCATCAGAGATCTGGGATGGGATTTACTTTGACATCTTTAGCCCTAAACAAAAGAAGGAAAAACCAGAGACACGTGTTCCCTTTAACAAAGTTAACATTAAAAGAAAGGGCTTAAAGCTCATTAATACACTTTGTTGTAACAAGGCCTAGAGGAAAAGCGTCTTGAAAGTTAAGTTCTTCAGGAAAGGTCTCCAAAGATTCAAACAGATGCAACTTCAAACTCAGGGCTATATCCAAATTCCATCTTAAACAATAATAGGAATATTTCGGGGTTTCAAGCTCAAATAATCAGGAAACCTCATCCAAAGTCATGAGCAATATTCAAGTTAGCATGTCACAGAACTGAAGACAATGTACAGTGATATACTTTAAGCCCTGGAACAGAAAGTTGCTTTGTATACCTGAGACACCAGAACTTGATTGGGTTATCTACAGAGGTACATGTGCTAAATATCCCTTGGGACAAGCACCAAGATCAATAAACTGACCACTGTTGCTGATAAAGCCAAATCACAATGTATAAACATGGACAGGGCAGGAAGAATTTTGACAAGAATGTAAACATTCCAATGCCACCTGGTGAGGAACAAGTGATTACAGACAGTGTATCCATGTCAGAATAACATTATTCTTACGTTTATATTGACTGCTTGTCACAAAGATGTAAGCTAATTTTAACAATAAGTAAGATTCATCCCAAATAATTTTGTTTTCATTGAACTCATAGAAGTCCATACTATAAATAATTCTTCTGGATATAGTAAATGTTTTATGTGGAGCAATATGGTAGACTATGCTGCCTACTTCTTGAATAGATTTAGACAGCAGTAGAGCCTGACTTCTAGTTTCTACTTTAACTAATAAAATTTTCCCATATTTTATCAAATCATTTGCACTGAGGTCATTATCACATGGGTCTATCAAGGGCCTAGGGAAGGAAACAGTGCCATTGAATCAGCAGATCCAGCAGATAGGGGAGGGGGGAGTGGGAGGGGGGCATCTCCCAACTGACCCATTATAAAAAAATTTTAAAAAGAATAAGTAACACCTTGGATATATTAAGAAACTATTATACATTGGCACAGTGAGAGTTGACTTTCCCAGTGGTCCACTCCTTACCCAACTCATATGGGACAGCACCAAAACAGATATAGAGACACAGATGTAAGCTAAACTTGTATATGTAAGCTAAACTCTTTTGTTAGGACTGAGACCATGTGAATACAGAATCACACTCCTTTATCTGTGATGACGGGCTTCTGCCCGGAATCCGAGTCCTATTCCAAAGACTGGCTCCCCTTAGAGTTCTGTGAGCCATCAAAAAGTCCACCATTTTCAGGTTGGCTAAAATCCCCAACAACTCTCACAAATAGCACTGAATGCAAATACCCCACCAAACAACATCCTTCTCACTCACCTAAACACTAAATTTTTAAGAATGTGGAAATTTCCGCGCTTATTGCTCCAAATGGCATAAAAACAAACCGATGTGTCATGTTAAAAGTATATCCATTACCATAATCAGTGCCATGCATAGACTGTCAATGAAAGAGGAATAAAGGAACAAGATAATTTATGGGAGGAGGAATGATAAGAATAAAGTCCTAATGTTCAGCCAAACCCACTGCAGAGACTTGGTAGGCACACTACTGCATTCAATCCCAGCAATGGGTCCCCAAGCCCCCAACCTTGATGGGGAGTTGGGATCAGGGGGAACATCCAGGTATGGTCCCAGCAGCAGAAACAAGGGTTACAACAAAAGGGGGATCCTAGATGGTGGGTTGGCAAGAAAGGAGGTTTATGCCCTCAGATAAGACAAATGGCACCTTCTTGAAACACTTCCTCTACAACCTGTACTTCTTCCACAAAACAGATGACCAAGAAACACACTGGACGCAGTTCAGTGATGGTGTACACTCCTGATCCCTGCCAAACAAACAAACCGAATGATGATCAATGTTGATGAGGAACAAAGTGCCCATACAATCTGCCATGCTTAAGCACCTACACTAATCATATTTTCTTCAAGGAGATTCACTTATCATCATTCGTACAACAGAAACCAGCAAGGTCAAAAAGAAAGCCAATGTTGTCAACAAGAGCAAGTCGAGAAAGAAAGCAAAATCAGTTTTTTAACAACTGCTATGTAAAAGTCATGCAGCAGAAACACCTTATAAATAGGCTAGCAGAAAAATAAAAGTAAATGTATAGTCCAGTGAGAAGGTGGTAGCCACATCCCCATACTCATTTGCTGCTAGTTAACCACCTTGTAACCAAGCTTCAGTGACTGGACTAATATATACCTGTATAAAGGACGAAAGCTGTATTCTTGCAAGCACAAATAACATTTACATATGTATTCATTTGCTTTTCTTATTAAAATTAGAACAATTTATGGAAGTAATTCAAATCTTCTAGGAGCAATCTCAAGTCACAAAAAATTTGTTTAAACAAAATTGATTTTTGCAGTACAAACATCACTTTACAACTATGTAAATGCATGTCAGCTTACATTTAGGCAGTTGTAAAATGATGGATGTTTGTGATTAAAGTGAAAAGTCTGAAATTTAATTAACTGAAAAAAATAATTATAAATACTATATCTTGGTTTACTGGTTACTGCAGTTCATTAATTATAAAAGACTTATCATACCTGAATACTTTTTGGCCAGATTTGTAAGTGCCCATACTGCATGTTCTTCCTGCAAAGCTGACGACGGTGGAGGTTCCTTGGAATGTTCAGCATCACCAAAACCATCAAGACCATGGAATGGTTCACCAATATGTTTCCATGGATGAACTAATGCCTTGGAGGCACCACGGAACACAGGAATCTACAACATAATTTTTTATATTTTTTATAAGACAACAAAGAATATTTAAATTTCCTGAAATACATTTGCAACACCAAAATACTATACAGTATAATAAAACTTGGCATTACAGTGCAGTACTTTATAATACAAAATCAACTTAAGTAAGAAATACGAACCAAAAGATGAGCACAGTATCTTGAAAGGATATGACTTAAAAAGTAGTCAAGAAAAAAGCCAGAGCTCTTACTTTTCCTAATAAATTTGCTGTTTCCAGTATCCGTAAAACATTGCTGTTAACATTCTCAACTTTGGTATTGCCTTGAACTGTGGTGATAGCAATGACTTCAATTTGCTTTTTCTTATGAGCAGCTAAAGCCATAAAAATTGCTAGTGCATCATCTAATCCAGCATCGGTGTCAATTATAACTTTTGGGACAGACATCCTGAAATGAAACAAATCACAATTAAAGCACTATAAAGTATAACACAAATACAGACTTCATGATTTTAAGATACAATGTACTGTAATTTGAAAGGTGACAAAATAATACCAAGCACAGTATACTTATTCTGGTGCACTTGAATATAGCAAATGAGACACAAAAACTTACACAAGAAAAGCTGAAACTCAGCATTACTGAAAACTGTATATAGTAACTGTATCTACATGTTTTCACCAGTATGTATCCAAGGGTGAACTTGTAGTGAAGGCATGAGTAAGAGGCTGTGTCTACAAACTTACTAATTTATTCAAGACAACAAACAGACAGGAGTGGAAACGCAGTGCCTGACCCGAGGCGAACAAAACAGAGATACATACATTCAATTGTGTTCGTTCGAGATAGAGTTCTGATAAATATAGCTGGAAAGGTGACACTGTATTGCTTCCAGTATGAATGATACATTTGCTGTGACATGATTATGCCATCGGCTGTGTTTCTTATACTGAACATACGTACCCAGCACACACGTCAGGAGTTGTTCTCTGTGAGGAGTGGATGCCCTCAAGGTATGAGTTCAGGCGGCCAGGTAAGATGGAGAATCGTGTAGGTCTGTGTGGGACCCTACAAACTAATGCCTTGGAGGCAACAGGGAACACAGAGAAAAAAAACTTACGAATCAAGTATTTACACTTAATTCCTTCATACAGCTACCCCAAATTTGACAGAAGGAAGAAAAATTGTGCAATATGCAACCCAGAATCTAATCATTTGTGATTCTGATAGTCATTTGCAGTTATGCAACTGCCAATCTTTGAGATTCTGAATGACTGCAAACTGACATAGGCTAATCCATAGAAAGTGAAATCCATTAAGCATCCTCATCAACAAATGTTACTTTTTATACCATTTTCTTCCTATGTAGGCTATAAACTACAATGGTTTCTCAGAGGAAGAAAATGAAAGAAAAAACTTCCACCTGTGAGAAATTTGTTACCTGTCTCATGGACTGACTAGCATTGTTCAGAAAACTGAGTAACATGTGAGAATGTGAGCCTCTGCCATAACCCCATACAGTCTATGCTTGCAGCTAAAGACTGAAGGGCCAGCCAAACACTCGCACATAAACTCCAGGTTTTCAGTCAAGTATATGAGCAAAGGAAGGCTGAGTCCTGCTGTAGTAAGAAATACTTGTATTTATGGAATGATATTTTTAAAATAAAATTAAGTTTCATATATACTCACCAAGTAATTACTTAGCTATGGCTTTAACTCACACAGCAACCCTTAATTAAAAAATTGCGGTAACGATTCAATTACATAGTGTAGGTAACAAGCCCCACCCACTGCATGGGTGTGTGGATAACAACTTCCACCGGTGGAGTCATTCTGCTTGTGCCCTTATGTCCATGACAGGGGGGGAAGGAGAGCTCTGATTCTATAATTACTTGGTAAGTGTATATGAAAATGATATTTTAATGATAAAATGACATTTTTATTCTAAAATAATGTTTAACACATACTTACCTGTTAGTTACATATAGCTTTAGTCTTTGACGTCACGGCAAAATTTCAAAAGCCAGCAGCGCCAGTCCGAATATCGGGTGATCGCCTTACCTGCCCTCTGTCGGGGTACCAGGAACTATTCCAACATGCTTCAGAATAATTTGCCTACCTGTCCCCGTGGGGAGGAGGGTGGGCTTTTATATGTAACTAACAGGTAAGTATGTGTTAAACATTATTTTAGAATAAAAATGTCATTTTAACACATACAACTTACCTGTTAGTTACATATAGCTGATTGACACCTTTAGGAGGTGGGGCAATGACAGCTAAAAAGAGTTGTTGGAAACATTAAGGTTATTAATGTAGAAAATTTCTTAGTTCCTCACCTGCTAAGGTAGCTGATTCCACAGTTACTGCCTCAGTAACCTGCTATCCTTAGAGCAACCAATGGGGTATAATGACCTGGTCGCAGATTGCTTAAGCTGGGTATCAGTCACCTAGGACATGGCCGTGACAATACCACAAGTATGCCCCTGCTCAGGCGCAGCACAAACATCATGAATTACAAAAGGGTCACCCAACACCAAAGAAAAAGCATAACCATAAAAACCAAAACCAACTGTGGGGTAAAACTATCCAACACTTACCCTCACAGACAACTGTAAAAACCTTCACACTCCAAAAACAAGTAAGTAAAGGTAGGTTAATCCTCCTTTACCCCTTTACCCATTACCGTGCCAGATACAACAAAGGGCCCTAACGTGCTGCACTCATCAAACACTGTCTGCACTTTGAGAGATAATGCAAAGCAAATACAGACTTACATCTCCAGTAGGTTGCTTGCACAATATCTTGAAGGGAGAGGTTCCTTTTATAAGCGAGAGAAGTAGAGATAGCCCTCAAGTTGTGAGCCTTCACTTTACACATTTTCAAATCATTCTCTGAAATATTGGAGTGAGCTTCAGAAATCAGATCTCTAATAAAAAAGGACATGGCATTCTTGGACATCGGTCTAAGAGGGTTCCTGACCGAACACCATAAGGAATCCGAAGGACCTCTAATATCTTTAGTCCTTCGCAAATAATATTTCAAGGCTCTGACTGGGCAGAGGAACCTCTCCTGCTCCTTACCTACCAATTCTGCCAGACTCGAATCTCAAAAGAGCGAGGCACGGTGCGAAGGGGTCTCGTTCTTGGCCATAAAAACAGTTTGAAAGAACAAATTGCTTTTAAAGCAGAGAATCCTACTCTCTTATCCAAGGCGTGGATCTCACTGATTCTCTTAGCTGTAGCTAACAAAACTAAAAGAGGGTTTTCCTCGTAAGATCTCTTAAAGAAGAAGAATCCATAGGTTCAAATTTCTCAGACATAAGCCACTTCAGGACTACATCAAGATTCCACGAAACAACAACTTTAGCATCTGACCTCTTAGAGGTACCGAAGGATTTAATAAGGTCCGTTATATCTTGGTTATTAGAGATATCCAAACCTCTGTGACGAAAAACAGTAGCCAGCATGCTACGATAACCTTTAAGTGTGGATACAGAAAGGTTCTTATTCCCGAGGAACAAAAGAAAATCCGCAATCTGCGTCACCGAGGTTCTGGAAGAGGAAATGTCATGATCTTTGCACCATGAACGAAACATATTCCACTTGGACTCATAGACCTTGATCGAAGACGGTCTCTCTGGCTCTAGCGATGGATTGAGTCGCTTTCTTGAAAATCCTTTGCTTCTGAGTAGACGTTCGATAGTCTGAACGCAGTTAGCCGCAGACTTGACAGGTTTTCGTGAAATCTCCTGAAGTGGGGCTGTCTGAGTAAATCTACTCTGTTTGGAAGGCTCTCGGGAAGTCGATCAAGAGATCCATGAGAACTGGGAACCAATCCCTGGAAGGCCAGAAGGGGGCTATCAACGTCATTCTGGTGTTGGAGTGGTGCTGAAATTTCCTCAACACCGCACCTAACATCTTGAATGGCGGGAAGGCGTAAAGATCCACACCCGACCAATTCAGTAGCATTGCGTCCGTCTGGAAGGCTGCTTGGTCCGGGACAGGAGAACAGAAGATTGGGAGCCTGTTCGACTTGTTCGTCGCATGAACAGGTCTACCAGAGGTTGACCCCAAAGCCTCCACAGCGACTTGCACACTTCTTCGTGCAAAATCCACTCTGTGGACAGAACCTGATGCTTCCTGCTCAAGGAGTCCACTCTCACGTTGAGGGCTCCTTGAATGAATCTCGTTAGGAGCAGAATCTTGTGCTTCTCTGCCCACAAAAGGAGGTCTCTTGCTACCTCGCTGAGGGAGTAAGAATGAGTGCCCCCCTGTTTTTTTATGTAAGACAATGCTGTGGTGCTGTCTGAATGAACCAGAACTGTTTGTCCCTGTACGAATGGTAGGAAGTGCATGAGACTCAGGTGGGTTGCTTTCAACTCCTCCTTGTTGATGTGCCATTCTTTTTCTGTCGCATTCCACAAACCTGAAATTTCTTTTACACCCATCGTCGCTCCCCATCCTACTTCTGACGAGTCTGCAAACAGTTCGTGGTTCGAGTTCGACGGAAATAGAGAGAGACCTTTCTCTAATTTTCTTCAATCTAACCACCACCTTAGATCCTCCTTGATAAGGTCCGAGATTGGAAAGGAAAAGGAGTCTGGAAGCGTTTTCCTGTTCCATTGCTCCCTGAGGTAGAATTGAAGGGGCCTCATGTGAAATCTCCCCAGGGAGACAAACTTTTCTATTGACGCCAGAGTTCCCAGGAGGCTCATCCAAGCCTTTTATGAACAGGTATCCATATCCAGAAAGTTCTGGACTTTTTTTGGAGACAGTCCGAGATTCTTTGATCTGATGGAAAAGCCAGAAAAGGAACTGTCTCCAGTCTCACTCCTAAATAGATTCTGGATTGTGAGGGAGATAGGTGAGACTTCTTCCAATTGATTAGAAGTCCTAGCTTCTGTGTCAAGTCGAGAGTTACTTTCAAATCCTCCAAGCACTGAGACTGAGACTGGGAACGAAGGAGCCAATCGTCTAGACAGAGAGAGATCTTTATTCCTCTGAGATGAAGAGCTTTGGCAACAGTGGACATAACTCTTGTGAATACTTGAGGGGCTGTGGACAGACCGAAGCACAGAGTCCTGAACTGATAAGTCCTCTCCTGGAAAACGAAGCGAAGAAACTTCCTGGACGCGGGATGGATCGGAATGTGAAAGTAAGCGTCCTGCATATCTATTGAGACCATCCAATCCCCCGGACGAAGAGAATTGAGGACGGATTGCGTCGTCTCCATCGAGAAACTGGTTTTCTCCACGAAAAGGTTGAGAGAACTTACGTCCAGGACTGGTCTCCACCCGCCTGAGGCCTTTGGAACAAGAAAAAGGCAGTTGTAAAAGCCTGGAGAGTTGACTTCTTCCACGATCTCTATCGCTCCTTTTAAAAGCATGGAGTCTAGTTACGCACTCAGAACCGAGCATTTTTCTAAGTTGCTGGAATATGCTGTCAAAGCTAAAGGTTCTGTTGCAAGAGGGGGCCTCTTGAGGAAGGGGACAGAATATCCTTCCTTTAGCACGGACGTGGTCCACTGGTCCGCTCCGATCTCCTCCCAAATTTGCCAGAACTGCTGAAGTCTGGCTCCTACTAGTGCATGGAGGACATGCAGATCACTTTTTAATTGAGGGTTTGATTGCCTTGGAGACAAATCTTGCTTTGCCCCGGAAACGAGATCCTGTACGGTTGAAGGGCCTGCCACGAAAGGGCCTATCTTGACTAACTTGAGGACGAGTTTGCGCTGGCAGAGAAGGTTGAGGAGCTTTTGGTTTATGAGTGGATTGCGCCAAAAGGTCCTGTGTGGACTTCTGAGTAAGGGATTTCGACACTTCGGCCACAAGTTCTTGAGGGAAAAGGTACTTCTTATCCAGAGGTGCGAAAAGAAGAGCCGATCTTTGAGTCCTAGAAACTCCACGAGCGACAAAAGAGCACCAAAGTTGTCGCTTCTTAAGAACTCCTAACGTGAAGATGGAGGCTAACTCAGACGCACTGTCACGAATCCCTTTATCTAAGCAGGACATAACAGAAGAGAAATCATCGAAATGCGCTTCGGAAAGACCAAAAGACTTTACCTTCCTACCCAAAGCGCCAATAGTCCAGTCCATAAAACTGATGACTTCCAAAACTCGGAAAACGTTCTTCAAAAGGTGGTCCAACTCTGAAGGAGAGAAGAAAATCCGAGCCCAGTTCATCGCAGAGAACCAACGAGTAGAGTAGAATCAACAAGACTGGAGAAGTCTCCCTGAGAGGAGGCAGAAGCTCCCAGAGAGAAAACTTCCCCAGTGTCAGCAAGCCTTCGTCTTAGTAGAAAGCTTGGAAGGAGGGAAGCAGAAAGTAGTTTTCCCTGATCACGTTTGTCTTCCAACCAGGAGTTCATTTTCTTTAATGCCTTCTTGGCTGAAATAGAAAGCACTAACTTCATAAAGGAAGAGGTAGAAGGCTTGAGTCTCTTGTAAAAAAAAACACTGAAATGTACTGAGAGAGAGGAAGCCGGAGCCGCAGGTGCAAAATCCTCAGGAAAATTATCAATAAAGAAGCGAAGAAGCTTCTTATAATCCGAGCGAGAGGAGTCTGCTTCGTCTACAGGAAACTCTTCCACAGCTTCTTCCTCAGACGAAATAGGAGAAAGACCTTCCGCTTGCACATACACATCTTGTGAAGGAGGAGTAGGAGCCTGAATAAGAGCTTGAGGAGGAGCCTGAGCCTGAGTAGGCACCACAAGAGGAGCCTGAACTGGCGCCACAAGAGGAGCCTGAACTGGCGCCACAAAAGGAGCCTGGTATGGCGCCTCACCTGGCGCTACCTGAGGCGCTTGAGCCTGAGAGAGCGCTAAATCTAGAGGGAGAGCCTGAGCCTGACTAGGCATACGAGCCTGATCCTGAGCCTGAACAAAAGGAGGATCAAGAGACACAGATAGAGGAGGAGCTTTCATACTGGGCGCTCCGAGAGCTCGAGACGAAGGAGGAGGCATCAAATACGCTTCAGAAGGCTTTGCTGGAGAAGAACTAGGCCTTCCGAGCCCGCAAAGAATGCTTCCAAGTTTCTTGTGCATCACTCGAAGAAAGTCATGAGTAGACGAAGATCCAACTGGGGAACGATGATCAGCAGAGCCAGGATCATGATGAGGAAGAGGCGCAGAAGCCACAATAGGTTTACGTGAAACCAAAGGAGAAACACCGGGAACGCTGGGCAATACCGAATGGGAAGTCTTATACCTCTTATGCACATGAGCCTTGCGCCTGGGAGAAGACTCTTCTGACGATAGAAAATCTCTCTGGACTCTCCCAAAAACTACAGGAAGGCTCTGATAAGCGAAATGGCTTCTTCTTCTGAACCGCTGAAGGCGAAAGATTCCTGGACCTCTTCAATGGTCTAGACTCGTCGGAAAATCTCCAGCCTCTCAGTCAGGTGAATCACTGGAGCTTGAAGAAAGACACTTCCTTGAGTCGCCTTTCCAACGGCGCTCCTGAAACAGCCTGGGAAACAACAGGACTGTTCGAGGGGGCGGCTGCTCGTGAGCAGACCCCACTCGCCTCCCTTGGACTTTCAGCATGTCTTCTCCCAGGAGCAGGGGAGCTTGACAGAGGCTTAGGTCTAGGAGAACGAGTAGGCCGAGCAACCACCTCCTCCACCACACTAACACTTTGCACTGCACTTAAATTATTCACAATATTTTGGAAAGAATCCATACGCTCATGAAGGGATTTCACATTAACGCCAATATCCTCCATGGTAATACAATAAGGTTAAATCTGGCGTCCATCTGGACTTGATACTCAGACAGTAACGGGTTCAGGGATATCAGAGTCAGGAATAGGAATATTAGTAGCCACGGGGATATTAATAGAAGTTTCCTGCATAGCTAAGGGAGATTCGGTTTCTGAGAGAGAGAGAAGATGAACTTCTAGCTAAAGCTTTCCTGGTTCTATCTTTCTCAAGTTTCTTTACATACTTAGATAGAGCCTTCCAATCTTTTTCAGTCATACTGACACATTCATCACACTTCCTCTCATATGAACATTCCTGACCTCTACAAGCCACACAAATTGAATGAGGATCAAGACTAGCCTTGACCAACCTAGTCTTACAGCCTTTGCTGCATACCCTAAAGGTATAAGACCCAGAATCTGACATAATTATCAGAAAACCTGACTAAATAGGTGACAAAAATAAACTGGCAAAGCCGCAAACCAACAAGAGAGTACTTCACCAAGTGAAAACAGCTCGATGTAGGCAGAAACGATGAAATTTCGCTCAAGTACCGACAACAACAATGTCGCCGGGGCGTGACGGCAAAATTATTCTGAAGCATGTTAGAATAGTTCCTGGTACCCCGACAGAGGGCAGGTAAGGGCTATCACCCGATATTCGGACTGGCTCACGTTTGAAATTTTGCCGTGACGTCAAAGACTAAAGCTATATGCGTTTTTGAAATTTTGCTGTGACACCAAAGACTAAAGCTATGTATGTAACTATTCCCATTCTTTCATTTTTATCAAAACAGGTAAAAAATGATATTTTAATGATAAAATAAAGTTTGTTCATACTTACCTGGCAGATATATATATAGCTGTATTCTCTGATAGTCCGACAGAATTTCAAAACTTACGACACACGCAGTGGGAGATCAGGTGGTTAGTACCCATTCCGCCGCTGGGAGGCGGGTATCAGGAACCATTCCCATTTTCTATTCAGATTTTCTAGTGCCACTGTCTCCTGAGGGGAGGTGGGCGGGCACTATGAATATATATATCTGCCAGGTAAGTATGAACAAACTTTATTTTATCATTAAAATATCATTTTGTTCATGAGACTTACCTGTCAGATATATATATAGCTGAATACCACCATTGGAGGTGGGTACAGACAGAATAGGATTTAGGAAATACAATACATGTAGGTGATTGACACCTTGGTTCCTTACCTGTTAGCATAGCTGACTTCGTGATTACTGTCACCCAAGTCCGCTTCTGCTTTACTAGAGTCTCCAGCAAGGTAGTGACCTGTATAGCTGGTGAGTTCTAGATGATCTGTCACCGGGGCGTGACCACAATGTGACTAGACCATATTGACCATACAATGAGGGCAAACGAAGTGAAAACAACCACCTGACCAAGCCTAACTAAGTTAGGATAGCAAAACTAAAGCTAAAGAGTGGGAAGTCCACCCTCTGGCACCCAACAACCCAACAACCATAAAAACACTTCCTAACCATTTTCTACAGGATAGGATGAGAGTCCCCCTGCCCCAAGATTGTATCTGCGGAAACGTATGGTCCTAGCGAGCAGCAGTTCTCATATGTCGTCTTCACATCTCTCAGGTAAGTGTGAAGCGAACACAGAGTTGCTACGCCAAAATGTGGCACCCAGAATGTTACTGAGTGTCATATTCTTCTGAAAAGCCACTGAAGTTGCAACCGCCCTCACCTCGTGAGCACTGACTTTCAGAAGTTTAAAATCAGTGTCTCGACAGCATAAATGGGCTTCTCTAATCGTGTTCCTCAGGAAGAACGCCAGTGCATTCTTCGACATAGGTAAGCCCGGTCTCTTCACTGAACACCATAGATTGTCCGAGGGGCCTCAACTTTTCTTCGTTTTGTCCAAGTAGACCTTGAGAGCCCTAACAGGGCACAGGACTCTCTCTGGCTCTTGACCCAGAATCTCAGCCATACCCTTAATTTCAAAGCTCCTGGGCCAAGGGTTAGACGGGTTCTCGTTTTTTGCTAAAAATGTAGGACTTAAAGTACAAACGGCATTATGCCCTTTAAAGCCTATATGCTTACTGAAGGCTTGAAGTTCGCTAACCCTCTTCGCTGTCGCTAGAGCGGTTAGGAAAATAGCCTTTCTGGTAATGTTCCTCAATGTCGCAGAATGGAGAGGCTCGAAAGGACTGGACATCAGGAACCGTAACACCACATCTAAGTTCCAAGAAGGAGTCCTTTGCTGAGGCCCCTTCGTGGTTTCGAATGACTAATAGATCGTGAAGGTCTTTGTTGTTAGTCAGGTCCAGGTTTCTATGCCTAAAAACGGCTGATAGCATACTCCTATATCCCTTGATAGTCGGGACCGCTAGTTTGACTTCCCTCCTCAGAAACAAGAGGAAGTCGGCTATCTGACTCACAGAGGTCGTGGTAGAGGAAATGCCCTTCTTCCTACACCATCTCCTGAACACGGTCCACTTCGATTGGTACAAACTACTGGAAGAGAATCTTCTGGCTCTGGCAATAGCTCTCGCCACTGATTTTGAAAAGCCTCTCGCTCTGGCCAGCTTCTCGATAGTCTGAATGCAGTCAGACTCAGAGAGGGGAGGTTTTTGTGGTACCTCTCGAAGTGGGGCTGTCTGAGTAGATCGACTCTCATGAGCAGTGTTCTCGGGAAGTCCACTAAGAAGGTCATGACCTCTGTGAAACCACTCTCTCGAAGGCCAAAACGGGGCGATCAACGTCATCCTTGCCCCTTCCGACGACGCAAACTTCCTGATGACTTCTCCGAGGATTTTGAACGGGGAAAAGGCATAAACGTCCATCCCCGTCCAATCCCAGAGAAGAGCATCTACTGAAATCGCTCCTGGATCGAGTACAGGGGAGCAGTAAAGAGGAAGCCTCTTCGTCTTGGAAGTCGCGAAGAGATCCACCAAGGGACGTCCCCATAGCCTCCACAGTCCCTGACAAACCTCTTGGTGCAGGGTCCACTCGGTCGGCAGCAGTTGTTGTTGCCGACTTAGAAGATCCGCACGGACGTTCTCCACTCCTGCAACGAACCTCGTGAGGATTGTAATATTCCGTGCCTGGGCCCACAGCAGGATGTCCTTTGCTAAAGCGAACAGGGACCGAGAGTGAGTTCCTCCCTGTTTCTTTAGGTATGCCAGGGCTGTGGTGTTGTCCGAGTTGATCTGGACTACTTGGTTTGTGACTCGTTCCTCGAAGAAAAGTAGGGCCAACTGAATCGCCCCCAATTCTTTGAGATTTATGTGCCAGGACACCTGTTCCCCTCTCCAGGTGCCCAACACTTCTTCCCCCCCCTAGTGTTGCTCCCCATCCCGATGTGGACGTGTCAGAAAACAACACTAGGTCGGGGTTCTGGAGGTTGAGAGAAACACCTTCTGCCAACTTTGAGGGATCGAGCCACCATCTTAGGTGATCCTTCACCTTTGGCGAGATCTTCAGAGACACTTCCAGATCCTCCTTGTCCTGCCAGTTCTCTGCAAGGAAGAATTGAAGCGGTCTGAGATGCAGTCTCCCCAGGGAAACAAACTTCTCCAGCGATGAAATGGTCCCCAGCAGACTCATCCATTCCCTAACCGAGCATGTTTCTTTCCGCAGGAAGGCTGAAACTTTGTCTAAGCACTGCTGCTGTCGTTCCTGTGACGGAAAAGCTCGAAAAGCCACTGAATCCATCTGAATCCCCAGATAAACAATGGACTGAGTCGGGGTCAGATGGGACTTTTCGAAATTCACAAGAAGTCCTAGGGACTTCATCAAATCCAACGTCGTGTGAAGGTCCTCCAGACACCTCGACTTTGACGAGGCTCGAATGAGCCAATCGTCCAAATAAAGCGAGACTCTTATCCCTGCAAGGTGAAGCCATCTCGCCACATTCCTCATTAACACCGTGAAGACCATCGGGGCTGTGCTTAGCCCGAAGCAGAGAGCCCTGAATTGATATACCTGTCCCCGCAGGACAAACCTCAGGTACTTCCTTGATAGAGGATGTATAGGGACGTGAAAGTAGGCGTCCTGAAGATCCAGAGAAACCATCCAGTCGTCTGGTCTTAAGGCTCCTAGAACCGACTGGGACGTCTCCATTTTGAACTTCTCTTTCAGAACGAAATGGTTCAACCTGCTGACGTCCAGGACTAGTCTCCATCCTCCTGACTGCTTCGGGACCAGGAACAACCTGTTGTAGAAGCCCGGGGATTGTAAATCTGAGACCTGTTCCACAGCTCTCTTCTCGAGCATTTGCTCGAGCAGGTCGAAAAGAATCTGCTGCTTCTCCTGCTGATAGGAGGGCGACAGATCCTTGGGCTTCGTGCATAACGGAGGTAAGTTGAGGAATGGGATCTTGTATCCCTTTTAAATGACTTCGAGGGACCAGCTGTCCGTCCCTCTCTCTCTCTCCAGGCTCTTGCAAAGGAAAGAAGCCTGGCTCCAACAGGTGTCTGGAGGTCCACAGAGTCACTTCTTGCCCCTAGGTTTGGAAGGGGCTCTACCTCTGGAGAGACCTCTTCCTCTAGGGGACGATCTAAGAAGGAAGAAGTCTGAAGAAGCTCCTCCACGAAAGGGCTTCTGTTTCTTGGAAGCCTGCCCAAGGGAAGAAGTCGAAGGGACTGCTGGACGTCTAGAAGACTGGGCCAGGAGGTCTTGAGTAGCCTTCTCTTGCAAAGTGGCGGCAGTATCCTTGACCAAGGACTGGGGAAAAAGATGGCTTGACATCGGGGCGAACAGCAACTCTGCCCTCTGTGAAGGAGAGACCGACTTCGCAGTGAAGTTGCAGTATAAGGACCTCTTCTTTAAAAGCCCCCATACAGAAGTGGGCAGCCAGCTCTTTGAACCATCCCTGACAGCCTTGTCCATGCAAGCTAGGACACTGAATAAGTCTCCCAGACTAATGGAGTCAGGGCTTCGAGCCTGCAAGTCCAGGACTCCCAGGCACCAGTCCAGAAAGTTGAAAACCTCCATTGTTCTGAAGAGACCTTTCAGATGGTGATCAGTTTCAGACAACGTCCAGGGACACCTTAGCTGCAGAAAGGAGAGACCTCCTAGGAGCGTCCACAAGGCTGGCGAAGTCTCCCTGGGAAGAGGAAGGAACTCTCCAACCAACATCCTCTCCCGTCTCGTACCAAATCCCCGCTTTCCCACTCAATCTTGACGGAGGCAGGGCGAAAGAAGTCTTGCACTGGGCCTTCCTGGAGTCCATCCACTCCTGAACTCTCTTAAAGGCCCTCTTCGTAGAGAGAGACGTGGCCATCTTCACAAAACCTGAAGTCTTCTGTGATTTTGATGAGGTTAACTGCGAAGGAGGAGGGCGAGGAGCAGAGGGTTGAAACTTGTCCCCAAACAAGTCCTTCAGCAGACGTGTCAAGACCTGGTGATCGGAAGAAGCTGATGAATTCGAGGGCTGTTCCTCATCTGCAGGCTCCGATGCACTTGACAGCTCTCCTTCTTCAACGGGAGCAACCGAAGAGATTGGAGAAACTCCGGGAGGTCTAAGCCCTTTCAGTCCAACTCGCAAAAGGGACTTCTGCTTGGAAGAAGTCCGAGACGGGTCGCGAATATCTCGGCAAGAAGCATCTTGACGAGCGTCCTGACGAGCGTCCTGACGAGGTCGAGCAGCAAGGGGAGCGTCTTGCCGAGCAGCATGAGGAGCGTCATGCTTAGCAGCATGAGAAGCGTCATGGCGAGAAAAATGCAGAGCGCCAGAACGAGGGGCATCAAGCCTAGCAGCATGGAGAGCGTCAGAAAGAGGAAATTGGTGATCCCTGTTGTGACCAGTAAAGCGCTGAGCCAAAGGACTTCTAGAGGGCGGCGAAGCATGAGAAGAAGACGAACGAGGAGAAGGAGAAGGGGACAGCTTGGACCTCTTGATCGGCAGTTGGGAATCCTTCCGACGTCGACACGGATCTGTCTCCTTCTGGGCCATAAACGAGGCCAACTGCCGCTGCATGTCTAGCAGAAGCTTCCGAGTAGGAGAAGTCTCCTTCTCAGGAGAAGGGCTGATCCTGTGAGAAGACGAGGGGCGAGGGGACGCCTTCTTCCTTCTCACAGGGGATGCAACAGCTCTCTCCCTGGAGCGACCGGGGTGCTCAAAAGCGTCATCGTCCGATGACGTCCTGGTCCTCTTCTGCGGCAGGAAGGCGTCAAAACTCTCCGGAGAAGAGCGAAGAGCGTCTCGAGAAAAGGGACGTGACGCGTCCCCTTCTCTGAAGCTTCTCTTCAAAGGGCGAGAGTCCTTCCGAGAGCTCCACTCCTGACGCGGGGAGGAAGCTTCGGGGGACGAGAAGCAATCCTTAAGGATTCATGCACGAGCACGATCCTTGGCAGCCTGGGAAGCGTCAACAGGTCCTGCCGAAGGGACGCCAGATCGGTGGGGGGTCCGCGTAACCCTCTTGCAGCTTTCGACTTGCCCACTCCCTGAGTCCTGGGAGTCCGACAGAGGTCCAGGCCTAGAGGCATTATACGGCCGATCTGACGGCCCCTCCACAACACTAGGGGCACAAACACTATCACTGCACTTCACAGCACTTTGAAGAGCAAGCATTTTAGCTTCCAGGTTACGAATGGAAGTCATAATTACAGACAGGGCATCCCCTTCCGCAGACACAACCTCGGGGCCCGAGGGCAACACCACAGGGTTAGGAATAGCAACGTCTACGGGAGGGTTAGCAGGTGAAAAAAACACTACCCTGACTCCTACTCACTGATACACTCCTGGAGGAAGACCTCCTGATCCTATCACGCTCTAACTTCCGCACATAGGAATCATAAGTCTTCCAACTAGCATCAGGCAAAGACTCACACTCCTTGCATCGATCATTAAACAAACAAACATGCCCCTACACCTCGAGCATACAGTGTGAGGATCTACCGAAACTTTCGGTAGCCTCACCTTACAGTCTAGCACACAACAAACTCTATAACTAGCAGAACTAGATCCAGACATCTTAATCCAAGTAAAAACAAAGCAAAATCCAAAACAGTCCACAATAGCGAATGCCTAGCCACAGGTCCAAGTCAAAAAACCAAAAGTCAAACAAATACTTAAGTGACAACCAAGTTTAAGAAATCCAAAGACGGAGGTACTGAAAACAGGTGTTGACAGTACTGGCAACAGAGAAAATCTGAATAGAAAATGGGAATGGTTCCTGATACCCGCCTCCCAGCAGCGGGAATGGGTACTAACCACATGATCTCCCACTGTGTGTGTCGTAAGTTTTGAAATTCTGTCGGACTATCAGAGAATACAGCTATATATATATCTGACAGGTAAGTCTCATGAACAAAATTTTTTTTATTTTTATTATTTGCAAATTATCATTTGTTGTGATAATCATATTTTTTATGTAGAGTGCACTCCACTCTGAAGACTAATAATGTCCATTTTGCTTCAGATTGTGTTAGCACCCTAATGATACCCTTGTAGAGGTGGTGTTTGTGACAGGGAATTGAGGGTTGGCAGCTGACAGGTGGAGTGAAGCTGGTTTAGTTTGCAGTGGCTGTCAGCAACTCCAGCTCCTCAGTTTAATATGTTGTACAAACTGTATATGGTCAAATTGTGAAAAGGGGAATATCCTACATTCCCTTACTTATTTGTAAATATTTGAATGAGGAAGTATGATAAATAAAGATGGAAAAATCTCAAGAGGAAACTGTTCCTCCAGTTGTAGTGAGAGCTGGTAAAAAGTGAGCTCTTTATTTCACGATTTGCAGTGTTAACTATACAGGGGGTATTTGAAAAAACCAGTGTGAATGAATATTATATACTTTATCACAAATTTTTTTTTTTTTTGTACTGAAACTATGCTTAAGATACTGCCTTCGTTCTATATTATGCAGTGAAGCCTTGTTTAGCTGGTAATTGCATGCTCTTTGTTGTGTATTGAACTCATTTTGATAGAAACTGTCAGAATTCTTGTTTTTTTAAATGGGTATTCTTGAAACTTTTTTTTTGCTGTTTCAATCCTTAGACATAGGAATGTCTAGGGTATCCTTGATACTCATATATAAAAACCTAGTACTACTGTATAAGAACTTATACTCCATCGGCTCCTTCATGGCGAAAAGGGCAGGGCATGGGAGGTGACCGGCGCTGCCACATCAAATATTCCCACTCACGTTGTATGGTATATGAAGGCAGCATAAGTTATACAACACAAATATAATTGGTTGCTAATCAATTTTTGCCAATTATTAAAGGCCCTCGTAATTTTCTAGCATTTAACAACAATAAAACAACACGTTTATTCTTAAACGTGACAAAAAAATTTTCAGCGCTGCCAGTTCTTCTCTTACCTGTTAAGCTGACCTCAGGGCATGAAGATGTCAAACAGCCCGTGCCTCCACAAGGGAAGCTCAGTCAAAACACTCACTGACTCATTAAGGAGTCTGTCGCCTTACAAACAGCATGGAAGGAAGTCCTCGTTCCCGCATTAATCTTCATCCACAGGCTCGAGAAATCGATCATAAATAGTCCTGGCATTCTTGTGTATTATTATCAATATGACATTTATGACCCAAATAATCATCTATTTGTTTTGACAAACCCTTATGAAGACTATAAAACACAATAGATATTTTTCATCAGGTATGGGCATTCATGCAAAGATATCTTGTATGTTATAACGATAAAAACTGATACAAAAACAAAGAAAAAAACAATGAAATATTCCGAGTAAAGGGCAAAGCTGGAACTAAGTCTGTAAAGAAGAGAAGATATATGAATAGAAAAATGTTATGAATACTCTAACTGGAAAGAAACGAAGGACCATAGATGATGAATAGATGATAAATTAAATAGCTGCCGATAATCTTATTTGGGTAACCTATGTATATTTATGCTGCGCTCTCTCATCTGTCTACACACACAATCCTTTTCAAATGTCAATTGCTTGCTCTCTCTCTCTCTCTCTCTCTCTCTCTCTCTCTCTCTATATATTTATATATATATATATATATATATATATATATATATATATATATATATATATATGTATATGTATAGACATATATATATATATATATATAAATATATATATACACAGTAAATTGACACAAAAACAAGTAAATTAAAAGTGCGCAAGGCCAGTAGCGTGATAATCACAAGGAAGGTCCAAAAAGAAATTCAATGAGGCCTATATGAAAAACAGAGACCTGGAAGAATGGAAATATTTTCGAAGGAGTGTCGAGGCAATAGAGAACACCCAGAAGTATACTGCTCCCAGGAGACATTAACAAACGCCAAGGAGGTTAAACCTCCTTGACAGAAGCACGGATTAAAAGGGGTAAATGGGAAGGGTAGGCCTTTAAAAACTCGAGAGAAGTACATTTGGCAACGTAGGGGACAACGCCTAAATCGCCATGAAGGCATCGATAGAGTATAGTTCAGTATATAAGTTGTATAAGTTAGGTACTACATTTAATGATTAGTGGTAAGCTTGTGTAAGACTGTGTGTAAACTGTAGTACTAGTAAATAAAGGTTTTACTAAAGAAGTTGTTTCTGTAAACCTCATGTCATAAAAGTAGCCCCACGACACTATAATCCCCCCCCAAAAAAAAAAAAAAACAACCTGGCATCTGAAGCAAATAGGTGGTAGAGTCCTGCACTACAAATGGTTTGCTATGTTGAACCATGCTCTAAGAATAGTTCAGGGGAACCTCTCAATAGATATACAGGAGAAAATATCACACTGAGGCTGAAGAAACAATGTCTTGGGTAAACCCCAGGGGTGTTTCAGGGCTGGTATGGTTTTATAAGAGAAAGAGGTACCCTGAAGTCTCATAAATCTAAACAGGGATGACTTTAACTCTCAGGACAGTTCATGTATAAGAAAGGAGCAGTGGAATAAGCAGTCACCTTCACCATGATGAGTTTGCAACCAGAACAGTGACCTTGCTTGGATATTAGATCCAATCGTGGGTAAGTAAATGTTTGGGAGTCTGAACAGTAATGGGGTGCTAAGAAATACAGTCCAAAAGTAAGAATCCAGAAATGGAAGTGCTGTTAGCAACAGATTATCCAATCCTGTACAAGTAAACCCAACAACAAGGGAATCATTCCAGATATAGGGGACTCAGTAACCGAGTAACATTCCAGATATAGGGGACTCAGTAACCGAGTACAGTACTGTCACTGTTGAAAATGGAATTGATTGTGCATCGAAGCTGGGCCAAGTAATTTACAGCACATACTTCAACCAGCTAGGAAATCACAACAAAAAACAGTGCTGCTATTTTGGACAGTGGTATTAACTATGGGCTAAATCTAGGCAGAAACCAGATTTAGGAAGCATCAAGCATGGAGGAGCCCATTTTGCCTGAAAAGGGCTCAAGTAGTACCTAAAATGACTGCACCCTGTTAAGACATGGCCAGCATCTGGCACGCCTGTACCAGGCACAAGAAACCTCGGATGAGGCTCTGTTTGCACTGAACACTGGCGCCATTCACCTTCTAAATGGCACTGCTGGATCAGACTACATGCACTTACTGGCACAAGTGGTGTGTGGGTATCACCAAGAGATGTTTGTTTTTATGGACAGTATAACCAGGAAAATACTTCAACCAAAACTATTTTGGGTAGTAAGCATCCAAGAAACATGAAAGCTTGTGGAGGAACATGCTAGTGATGGGCATATTTCTCAAGGATGGGACCACTTGAAATGCACACACCCTATGTTAATCAAAGCATCTAAAAAAAGTGTTAGCAGCTTTATAGTAAAGCTGACTGACACCTAGAGTTTTACACAAACTCCATTTCCACTTCCTTTCTTCAATCTTGCGGTCCAATGCCTCTTTAACTATTACTTCTTCATGCAACTGAAGATTTTTACCCAATTCCACCTTTGAACCATTGTGCTTCATCTCCTTTATTTTCTGGAACTCTTTATCCTGCTGTTCAATCACTCCAAGTGCCCAGTACTTGGCTTGACAGCCTAAATTTTATAAAATCAAATCAACATAGAATGGAAACCAGTTCTATAATGCTGCAATGCAACATCAAGGATATGTTGCCAGTCCTTCACAAGAGCAGGGGATGCATGGGCATGGCCTATGCCTCAACATGCAGAGTGCAAAAGTAAAGGTAGTTGCAGTGCAAACATGCAGTGCATGATAAAATGTGTAGCTTGGAAAGCCAAATACCATACAGGAAGGAATTCTATCCAGAGGATGTTAGTAACCCCAAAACCTGTAAGCCCCCAAAAGGCAGCCACAACTGAGGTTATCATAAGAACAGTAACCAGCCTAGAGAATACTGCAGTTTGTATAAAAAAGAATCCAAAGAATCTGAAAGTGCAGTCCCGAGGCTAGACCTCCTGACCATCCCCTTTGTAGTAGTCCACAGACTGGTATAGGAGAGGATAGGAAGGACAGAGACAAAGATCTCAAAGCCAGAAGGAAGGTAGAAAGATGGAGAACATGTTTTCTTCTCCCACCTAGGTGTTAACTGTTCAAACCTCTACTGCAATGGTGAAGAACAAGGGTTAACAGTTGAAGAGTTAGTGTCGAAGCAGGAACCCAAGAGGAGGAGCTCTTGGCCAATGTCAAAAGACCCCAGAAGGCAATGATATTGTTGAACAATATCATATGGTTGTTGCAAGACCATGAACAACCAGGTCAGGCTAGACTGCGAGTATATCCATTGTTACCATTGAAAGAATAGTGCAAACTCCACAACACTGAACACCTACACAGAAACAACTGGTAAAAGGGAGAGTCAGAGGTACGAGTAATCCACCATGGACAATGAGCAAGATCTAGCAGCTCAAAGATAAACAGAAGTAGAAGGCAACCAAACAGCACCTCCCAGCAGGTGCTGCTGAAGATCAGTCTAGAACACTCTTTTGACAAACAGTGGAGGGACTGAAGACCAGCATTTCTACAAGAGAAAGCTCACAAGAAATACTGAAAGATAAACGGGGAAATGACTCCTGACAAAACCCTCTATTCTTCTACATAAGTCCAAAGCCTGCAAAAGGAGGGAACAGGAAGGAGAGAACATAACCCAAAGCCCTCCTCTGGAGAAGTTCACAATAGAGTCTTGCAAACACAGTAACCTATAAGGCTTTCTCATAATTATATACTTTGTTACTCTACAATACAAACCTAAAGCATTAATACACAGATAATGGTCAATACACAGTGAGATTAATTACATAATTGTATTATGACGAACCTAAAGGCTTCATATAAGCACTTCTTATATAAAGACAGATGTCACAAAGAGCAGCCCAAACAAGCACTGCAATCATTGTTCTTGTATCCGTGACATACTGAACAATCACCAAACAGATCATAACAAAGAAGAGAAGCAGATCTCAATCCTGGAGCAACTACATTTTGGAGGATACCAAGATCAATCAGTCAAGATACTATAACAAATGGGTCCCAAGCAAATGAACCTAAACCAATAGAGTCAACAACCATGTGAACACCTGTGGGGAATCCGCCAGTCTGAAGCAGATGGCCTTGTGCTGGTCAAAGCCAAACCACTACCTGATCAAAACAAACAGGAACACTGCTTGCCCTGTGGGGAGGGGTACTGAGCAGTGCAGAGGTTGAGTAATTATTGGGGCTGGGTAAAATCCAATGCAGATCTGGGCCAGTATCATAAACAAGAGTACACCCAGCTCACGATGGTCTGGGGACAGATCAAGACCATGTCCCAGAGCATACTGAGCTACCTCTGAGGAATTACCACAGCGTGTCACCCAAAGAAGTGCGGACTCTTGCTTCCATGCTTCCGGGTAAGTACTGACACAGGAAGGATCAAGGTTTGGCCCTCCTCTCCCACAAATGAAGTGCAGGTGACTGGTAACAACCAGATTGTGAGCTGGGGACTCAGCTTAAGCAGACTAGCTTAAGCAGACTCACGCAATGGAGACTGGTCACAAGCAGGGCGCTGAACTGACCAACCTGCACTGCCCATGATCACTTGCCACTGCAAACAAGTACTGGCATCACCATCAATCACTCTCGGCAAATGCGTGACAGATACTAGAATACTACTCAACCTCTTGCAGATGGCTGTCTTCTTCCTATGCTTCTGCTGATTCATAGACAGAGATGTGGAAAAAGGTGAGGAGGGGAAGGAAGAGGGGAAGAAGACAACATGGAAGAGGAGGAAGGCAAAGCATAGAGGCACTTCGACCTCTTAATACTACAGGTCTCTCCAACCTCTCCTAGTTACTACAGATGGAGTCAAGGCAGCCATTCCTGACGGGCATGAGGAGGAGGTGTCAGAGAAAATACAATAGGAACAACAGGAACAGTTATGATATTGGTTCACACAGTCTCAGTCAGAGACACAATAGCTGAAGTAGTGGAGTCCACCAAAACTGGTGCAGGAGAGGAACTTTCCTCTGAAACTAAATATTCCAAGATGGGATACATAGTATAAGGTTCTCTTAGATTTTCCATTAGATGGCTAATACAATGCCTTCAGCAGCTCCATCTCATGGGTATGCCTTGGAATAAACACCATGTAAGGAAAAGCAGGAACCAAAGTGAGGGCAATAGAAGTTACAGGACCGACACTGTACCAGCCACAGCACCAGCCACAGAGAGTCCTAGTGGATTGTCATCCAGTCTATTTGTACCATCCTTAGGTTAAACAAAAGGAGATTAGGCAATTACAGTCTCACCAGCAGCAGCAGGGGTTAGACCAGAACAGTATCGGAAAAGGAGGTAAGGAGAAAAGTGTGCTACCTTCCAGCAACTACTGATGCCAAGTACCTTCTTCAACTTCTTCCATTATGACCTCTATGTCTTCCACTAAGCAGGTAGCCATAAGTGACCCCATGTAGTTTAGAAATAGCTTGCACTCTTGACTTCTGCAAGAACAGTATGAATAAGGGTCAACACATACATGAGTCTAGCACATATTCATGCTCTGAACAACTACAATGGTTATTCTTTCTAGTAGAAGAATCATTAGACACCAAAATTCTAACCAAAGTCAAAACCAAAACCAAATATGCCAAAATCCTCAACCTTTCTACCAAGGAGATAAATATATAAATAAATAAATAAATATAAATGCTTCAACAACAACCATGATGAGTAGTGTGAGATATCTGATCAGCAAGGTGGCTCAAGAAAAGTGGTTGCTGTTTACCACGTAGACTGGTGGTTCCCCACCCCCAAGATAACCTACTCATGCCATACAGCCTCCTTATTACTAAACTACAACATATACCCGTACAAACCAACTGTTAATGACAGTATATAAATATAAAAGACAAACGCTTGTATTCTCATAAGAACAAGTAATTGACACTTCAACAACTCTGGTACCAATGTGCTGTCTTCCAACAAAAATATTTCTACACAAAATCAATAAGCATAAGCAATACTACTGTAACTGGCTTTCTAGCATATCTTACATATACAAAAGACAAAATATAGGAGACAGAAGGAATGACACACAATGCACTCTAATACATCCACTATTCTCTATTGTTCAGTAAATGTTGGACAAGAATCTGATATTTTTATAATGTTCAACCACCTGCAGTAATGAATAGTTCAAGTTGCAATTACTGCATATAATAAAGAAAAATATTACACCTGTGATATTAAGCCCTTTGTAAAATGAGTAAAATATTACAAAAGCCAGAGAAAACTGTGGATAAGTACTGAGAAACACAAACAACACACCTGAATGCTACTAAGTCACTGTCACCACATAAACATAAACCCTGTGTCATCATCTGTTAATACTGTAGTTGGCTACGTAACACATTTCTTACGTTTTTAACATAAAACTAATTCCTTAATTCACAAACTAAAACTAAAATATTAGTATCATTTCCAAAAGGAAATGTAAAGCAACTTAACAAATATGTAAGTAGCACATTTAAATGTGAAAAATTGCTATTGGAGTGAATTTTTTATGCATATTCTAATCATATGAAAAAGTATGACTTGGCAAAACACCATGTTAGTGTTTCAATAATCTTATCAAAAGATAACAGAAAGATAAACTTTTTTTGACTACATGTTAATACTGTAGTAAATTGCCTCAGAATTTCACCATAGTTTTGATGCTATTTTTTTTTACCAATATTACTTAGAAGTAGAAAAGAAAATTATGCAAATAAAATGTTGGCACATTTTTCTTTGAGGGGCTGAAAGTCATGTAGCTAAAGTATAAAGACAAAGCATTTCTAATAATGTATTATGACTATAATTTATTATCGTTCATAAATAGAACCTAATGAACTTTAGTCTACAATGAATTATCACAAACCTAATAAATGACAGAACAGTATCATATAGTTTTGATGGGTTACTGGTTAATCAAGTATTACATGAGATCAGATGCTGAAAAACTACCTGGCTACTGGCCTTTTCCATGGCTGACTGATTTAAAAAATTTAGGCTGTTAAGCCAAGCACTGGGGCAATTACAGCCATTCTGTGCCTAAGACAGAGAAAGGAAGTTGGAGTGGTTGGGCAGCAAGATATAAAGAGATCTAAGAAATGAAAGAGATAAAGTATAAGGATCTAAAGGTGCACAAAGAAGAAACAGTTAGAGGTGCTAGACACCAAGACTGAGTAGGGGAGGAGGAATGTGAAGTGCTAAAAATTGGATGCAGCTAAAGGTTGCAAGGAAAGTTGCAAACACCCTTTTGTAATGCCTACAGTGCACTTTGGTTACTTCATGAAGTATTTAGCTCAACATATTGTTTGATTAGCTACTTCCTTTTTGAAAAACATAACTTAGTAACATACAAGGGTAGAACTATAGGGTAGCTCCGCGTCGCCGACGGCACTATAACTTTACTTTTTCTACAGTTTTTTGATTGCTAATTATGAATTTACCTTTCATTTTTGGCGCTCAAGTCTAATTAACCTGTAATTAACCCCCGAAGTCCATCCAACAAGGGGTTATATACGCGATCTTCACCAGACAGAGCATGGGTACGTCTGTTTCAAACGGTTCATATCCCGTCCGGCAAGTGCAATAACTTGTTAACGTATGGGTACCCAACCCTCCCCGGGCCAGTACTAGACACTGCAAAGGGACATTCCATTTGGCCGACAACAAACAGATGCACCGCCAGTATCAGAATCCCTAAAAGTGTAGAAAAAACCAGTTGAAAAGGTAAAAACAGGCACGGAGCTAATGTATAGAATTACCCATACAAGATTCATCATCAGAGACTTGAAAATCTGCCATTTATAACTTTCTTGCATTTTCACTTCCACAGATCTCCACTCTTCTCCAGCTTCCATCTCATTGTTATAAAAGTGGGTCTAGGACTTCCAACTTTTTTTGGTCCCCTCAGGAACTCAGCTGACCTAACACATGCAATCTCCCTGATTTCTCATCAAAGATACATACAAGACTTTCAAAATTTCACTTACGGTATCATTTCTCAATTGATCCTGCCATCTGACTCCTAATAAGCTATTTTTCTTAAGACCTTATTCTGAAACTGTCATAGCATGATTCATGTCTGTACAGTAAAATGGACCATTCAACACTAGGCTAATGCACTGTAAGCCTATATGCCTCGTCCTACTTTTGAAAGCAATCTCATTCTATCTGATTTCCATATCTTACTCAGCCTGCTTATTGTCTAATTTGCCTTTTCAGTATCTGAAAACATTCTACATCAAAGAAACCTGTATTGTATACCACTGATCCCAAATATCAGAAATACTCAAACTCGTTAATTTTTCAACTCTAGACCATTGTTTTTCCATCCCCAACACCCTAACCCCATTCAGGTTAGGCCTAGGTAGAATGTCCATCATAGGTTTGGTTAGGTTAATTTTGGATACATCCAGACATCCCTGTATTTCACGTATTTCCGTTTCCCTCTTCCCAAAAGCCTAGAATTTCCCACAGAGGTCGTCCTGCTAATGTTTGATTGCCTAAGCCTAAAGGGGGTAATGAAACTGGTTAACTACTTGGCCTAACCCCGTTTTCTGATGGAGAAACGTCAACTATCCGTAAAAAGTCAGTTTAAGATTATAAGAAATGCCGGGCGATATTTTACTTTCATATCACAACTAGATACATATTGGAGTTTTTATGTTGTGCTCTTCAGGTGTCCTTAAAATGCTTACTACGAAAATCACACTAAAATCAATCGCAAATCTACAGTTACCGAGCTATTTACCATCTTTTGTTTATGTTTTAACATTCATTCCCCTGAGGTTCGCAGCCTACCAGGCAACAGCTGACGAGAAAAGTTATGGTATAAAGTAAAAGTCTACCAAAGTACTTTTATATATATTTCCATTGAGGTTTACTGATATCGTAACTTACCTGTTGTTTGTTAATCGCTTTACTACCTTAAATTCACATAGGCTATAAAACAAGTACCTCAAAAAATACATACACTAGGTCTACGCGTTGCCTCTTGTGGTCTTGTGTCAGTAAGGGTCCGGTGGCCGGACTTCTGTGATAGATACCAGTGTCGTGTAGCCACCTCCGTGTCGCAGCAAAGGAAGCATGTAACCCTATTTCCTTTTTCGCTTTAAAAGCAGTTGTTAAAGGATGTCGGGCAACATCATCTAAAATCAGTTCATCTCGGCCACGTATCTTATATCGGGGTCGACCAGTTCTACACAGATGTTTAAGATTTTCTTCTTCGCCGAAACGTTTGATCCATCTCAGCGTTGTATCTCGGCTTCTTTTCAACACGCGACTAATGTCTAAAGAAAGGATTTTTGTTTTGTGCATTTCTATGACAACTCTCCGTGTAGATGCTGGAGTTTCGTGACTTTCTGCTCTGATGTCGTCACTCATGCACGACTGTCGACAGCTGATCAACGGAGGAGAGGGCCTAGCGCCGCTCTCTTTCAGCTTCACAAATTCCGCCGTTTATGTTTAGAACAAGTGCTAGCTTTAAGACATACTAAACTATACACAGTATTTCCTTAGTAACACTCATGTGTGGTAAATTCCGTTATTAATAATGTTTCATGAAGACCGTTCCTTAACGCAGGCGTTTTAAGTATCATTCTGTTGTTTCAAATTATGCCTATGAAGCAGATACGTGCATGCATACATACTGTACATACACCTGTGTATGTATATATATATATATATATATATATATATATATATATATATATATATATATATATATATATATATATATATATATATATATATATATATATATGTGTGTGTGTGTGTGTGTGTGTGTGTGTGTGTGTGTGTGTGTCTGCTTTTTGGCATAATATTCCTTCCTCATAGGCAAAAATTTGCTAGTCTCATTCCACATGTAGACTACTGTTGCGCTTCATTGACATGAAGGTCCTCCCATACAAGACCTTTTTTATGCCATCTATCAAACGTTTTCTGTCGTTCCAACACTTCTTATTTTACATTCATTTCATCTACTTATCATCCTCCAAACCGTCTAAAAAAAAAATGAACCTTTCAAGTCTGTCAATGTCCATTGAGGTTTATGATAATCCTTCTGTTTGGATATTTGTCGAAATATTTTCATAACTTTTCAGGGCATAATAAATTAATTTTCAGATTGGAGATTTGTCGAAATATTTTCATAACTTTTCAGGGCATAATAAATTAATTTTCAGATTCCTGAGTAAATTTCACCAGGGAATGAACTGCCAGAGCTTTAGGCACTTCCAACAAAAATAAATCATACTAGCGTGAAGGCTGTTAATTAGAAAAAGATTCTTGATGCAAATATTTTATTTACGTTTCCGTATGTAGAGTGCAGACGTTTCATTATTTGTTGCTCACCGCGACAGTTTTCATTCATCCTCTGTTGAGATGCATATCCGTGTGGTTAAATGCGCGTCACTGCAGCCAGAGTTCTTGTCTTCCGAGATTCGAGCCCACGAGACGACGAACTTATTATCAGCAAAAAATTTCCCTTTGGGTAACATATATGAAAATATATTATTTCCGAGGTAGAGCGAATTGGATATTAAAGGACGTTTGTAGCTTAATGCTTGTATATGAATCACGGCGATGTGATAAAATTTATTTATATATGTATATATGTATATACTGTGTATATATATATACCTGTGTAATATAATATATATATATATATATATATATATATATATATATATATATATATATATATATATATATATATATATATATATATATATATATATATATATATATGTACCACGAGGAAAAATTAAACCGCCTGTAATTCCTGACTGCTTTTGACTTTGCGGCTGAGACTCAGTGTTCTTCCAGTGACGAAAATCGTTAATAATACACAAGTTGGAGAGTTTGCTCTTCACTTGGATTTTAGCAGTTTATGATAGATAACGATCGCGTTACTGAATTTGTGTTGCATGGGGGCCAAAAGTGTCTCGTCCACAGGATGAAAATGAACAATTTATTTCGACCACGGCACAACTGATTACGAGTTGTAGGTGTAAGAATAGTGCGAGCAAGATCTGAGTACGAGGGAGACTATTGTTGACCGGCGGTCAGAGGGGAAAGGAAGGTTCTTGATCCTCAGGAGGCTGACCTGGCGTATTAGTGACTTCACAAATGTGCCCAGAGCTGCAGACACCTTCAGCTGGTTTCACGAACATCTGCTGTAGACCGCAGGAGGTGTAGGCAGAGCACAGCTAGACTTCCTTCGCTCGGCTTTATTTAGTGGGAGAGAAGATGCGAGTAGAGGGTCGAAGAGAAAGAGTAACCTCCATTCCAGAAATTTCAACAGCAGGACGAATTTCAAAAAATAAATGAGGTTTGGTTAAGAGAGAGAGAGAGAGAGAGAGAGAGAGAGAGAGAGAGAGAGAGAGAGAGAGAGAGAGAGAGAGAGAGAGAGTAAAATAACTGGGATATTCCTTTGTTTAAGTCAAAGTAACGCAAATGAAATGGAAATTATTACAGTTCGTTGGTTAAGGTAACTATAACCAAAATCCCTTACTGAAAAATAATAAATGTCAAAACGTTACTTAAAAGGAATGTAAGTAATAAAGGTAGAAAGCTCCTATAAATGAAGCAAAACTTATTATGAAAAATAACTACATTAGTTCCGTCATATATATATATATATATATATATATATATATATATATATATATATATATATATATATATATATATATATATAGTTCATATATATATATATATATATATAATATATATATATATATATATATATATATATATATATATATATATATATGTGTGTGTGTGTGTGTGTGTGTGTGTGTGTGTGTGTGTGTGTGTGTGTAGAGAGAGAGAGAGAGATAGAGAGAGCTGTCGTTAACTGAATTCGTATTATCTGCTCCTCCGATAAATAATTTCTCCTCCCCAAGATTAAGGAGCGCACCCTAAAAGTATCGGGAATATGCTCCAGTTCTCGGGTCAAAGTTCTTTTTGTCTTTCAGGAGTAATGTGTCTAGACATGTGCTGGGAATCACAAGTACGAGTCTAAAATTCTTGAGAGTGGTTAATCACAGTCGTTTATAGTGAGGTATATCTTACCAAATATGGCGAAGTTTCTGGATTTTCATTATTAATGGTGCTTTGAAGAAAGTTATCCTAAACAGAAAACACCTTCATGACTAGCCTATATGTTCGCAAAACATGCTAAGCCAAAGCAAGCGGAAGTCCTTAAGTTCAGTGAGAAGACTTGATTGATTGATTAAGGATTACCTGGCATCAAAATGTCAGATCATTGACGCTGATTAATGAAAAGGAATGATCCCATACGTTTATAAGGAACACTGTATCTTTTACCCTTAATGTCTAGAATTCAAAACTAGTGCTGAAGATGTCAACTCAATTGGCATCATACATCGGGGTAGTCGACATCGTTTACGAAGTCGTTAGTCATTCGCTCCTTCGATAAGCCATTTCTCTCTTCCTCCTGACCTTTTACATCGTTCATGCACAATTGACCATGGCGTTGGTGGCGCTCAAACACTAACATAGTCGAAGAAAATTAATGATATGTTTGCGGACTCAAATAGCTGTTGGTTAAATTTGTTAACAGGCCTGGACTAACGTAGAGCAGTTATGATCCTTTGGCGACACGAGAAGGATCTATAAGCCTAAGTGAGTATTCTTGCTACAACAGTTTTAAATCGTTCGTATACTTATCCTTGGAGAGGACTCCGTTCCTCTGATGTTTCCTCAGCTGTTCTCATCTCTCAAGCAGCTGAGAGTGGTTCCACATATAGCCTAAAAAAATTTTTTTTTGTTTAAATAAAATGTACTACAACGACAAACATCCTCTGCACTGTTCTTTGTCTGACCTAGCCGTTTTTACTCGCAACACTTGGCTTGCTACTGCAAACGGTAAGTCTTTTTCTAATATAAGGCTTAATTCTACTCAGTTTGCTAGGAGCTTTATCTTGGCAACGAGTATAACTAAAATGTAGAATTGATTGCCTGGTGTAATAGTGAGGTGATCTGATCTCCAAATGTTTAGGCGAGTAGCAAATTCATTTCTCCTTTCTGCTGACGTTGTAAGGAAGGTATTGAGTGACATACTGGCTGGGTGTTGTGTAGTTTATTGGTGGTTCCTTACTGAATACATGTACAGTTGTTGTTTCAGATTTAGCTGGCCTTGTGCCAGCACGGGCTCTTGCTCCTAGAGAAGCCCGTAAATACATGTACAGAATCTTCATGGTTGTTATTGGCTGGTGCGAGCCGCAATGTAGTTTCTACACACAGACAAGACAAACAGAGATTATGTTTCGGACGCCTGTGCTTGTCGACAGACAAACAGATGGCGATTGTGAGAGACTACATAAACGTACAATGATAAAACATATGTCAATGGAAAGGCCAGGAAATTCCACATATGGACATTTGCATGAGATTCGAGACAGATTAATGAATACAATGCAGTAGCATAATAAATAATATATGTGAAATGGCGAGACGTTTGGCGTCTTCACAAACGAAAACATACATACAGTTTGATACAGAAGATTCGGTGGAACATTATGATCACATGATCGGAATGCTTGCATGGCAATGCAAGTAGTGGTGATTGTACTTGAATCGAAACAACAATGGTTAGAAAGAAATAGACAGGAATATTGTATGGTAGAAGTTGCGTTCCTTCGAGCGATCGCCGCTGATGCACAGGAGAGAGAGAGAGAGAGAGAGAGAGAGAGAGAGAGAGAGAGAGAGAGAGAGAGAGAGAGATGCTTTGCTGTCTTGTTTTGTCCGATGGCTGACTCACACGTACGTGCGCCCATAGGACCGCCATGCGGTCCCTTACAACGTCTCCTGATTTCAGGTGTAATGGTTTTATTTTCTATTTTCCAATATTTATTTATCACCTTTTCCTTTAACTTGTCTCCCTCTGCAGGCATATTTCCCTTTGGGGCCTTCTTGCGTTTATAGTCTGTTGAATTCTGTCCATAAAGGTCCTGTTGAGGCGATCAGGTTGCATACACATCATGAGCAGTAACGGTCGATGAAGTCATTCTTAAAGATAAAAAAAATAGTGTAAAAAGGAATCATGTAAATAACATATCGGTATTTTCCTTGAATTCTAAACGAATTGATATCTTTGTATATGCACACGCTTACGTTCATGTGTTTATGTATGTAAAAAATTGCCATTGTCTTGGGGTACTTATTTGAATGACAGGTTAAAAAAAGAAAATGCTCATTGGAATGAGAGTTGCTTCAAGGAAAACGGTGAAAAATTCTGAGCCAATTCCCTGTCATTGGAGTGCGAGTAAAAACAACAGATTTTAGAAAGAACACAAGGAAATACATCAATATTTCTCTCCGAAAGGAATAAATAAAACAAAATAAAACAGACATAATAGATCAGTGATCCATCATTCAAGTGGTACAGAAAACATTCGTTAGGGATACATGATTTATGAAGAACATAACAATGCAGTACGATATTATTCAAATACTTTGAAAGCCATTACTTGTTGACAGAGGAACTAAAGCTGGCTGAAACTATGGATAATAGTCCAACAAATGGTTGCTTAAGCGATTAAATGAAAATACAAAGTAGTTGTAATTTATGAATTTATTTCTGTAGACAGAATCTTCTTCGCAATTCCCAAGGTAGGAAGCTAAGATTCTTTCTCTGTTTTGCCGCAATTATCATAAATCCTTCTCAATATTTGCCCGCAATGTTTATGAAGATATTAGTCAGGTAAACTGCCAAGTCTTGCCATTTTCTTTCAGGAAATCGATGCAAGTTCTTCATCCACTTGTTAAGAAAGACTAAAGTTGTCATTTGAGAGAGAGAGAGAGAGAGAGAGAGAGAGAGAGAGAGAGAGA
The DNA here is from genome assembly GCF_040412425.1 of Macrobrachium rosenbergii. NCBI lineage: Eukaryota > Metazoa > Arthropoda > Malacostraca > Decapoda > Palaemonidae > Macrobrachium > Macrobrachium rosenbergii. The sequence goes on from NC_089743.1 coordinate 59,846,233, forward strand.
GAGAGAGAGAGAGAGAGAGAGAGAGAGAGAGAGAGATTGCCTGCTTCTTGTAGAGTAATCAACATATAAAATATTTTGTTTAACTGACTGTCAAGAGAAGTTTGCGCTTCGTGATAAATATACAGTACTTAACATTAGCTAAAATATATTTGTTAGAGTAACTTAATTCATTTGATGATGGTATTAGATATAAACTTAATAATTTTAAACTCACATATTCAGGTCTTTGTATTTGGCTTTATTTATTATAAATTGGAAGATATACCATGGTTTGTAAGTGGCTACCTATATATTTCTACTGCGGGGGGTTCAAATCCCACCAGGTAAGGGAGAACCTCTTCAATTATTTCCCCCTTTGGACCCGAGGTTTTCAGTGGAAAGTGTATCCGAAAAGTACGAAGAGATTGAGAGGTTAAGAGTGTATTATGGCTATTAGAAACACTTGTTTGTAGTGGAAGTGACCAGTAGATTCTGTGTAGCAAAGGTAACATCAATATGACGTGACACAGGCTTCACATAAGGTATGGGAGGGTAAATTTTGCAAAACAAGCGATGTGATTTATCGTTGGGGTGTTCTTAGGACAGGAAAAACTGACACAAAGATGAGTAAACAAAGAGAACGAGGACGGGACGATGAAGAGCGAGAGAATACGGCCACATCACGTGATTGGACTAATGAACCCTGACTACAGGATAAAATGCACGGCTACCAACTGTAAAGCTGCTTTCATTGTTTCCATTTGGCTCGATGCCCTGTACCCAGGCTAAACAAGGAAGATATCCGGCATGAGGACAAAGAAAGAAAGAGAGGAAGGAAGACAATGAAATGGAGACCTCCAATATTCGACAAATACTGTAGTTAATCGTGCTGACTTATAGCCGACGCAGTCTACATTGGCCTTGCTCATAGCCAGACATAAAAGGGTGGGGCACTGTCAGAAATTTATTTGATCTATTTTGCCTAATAAATCTTTCCCTTCTGGAGGAGGTGGCACCAGAATGGTTGCACCGTCTGGTTCTCAGCAAGTTTTAGAGATGATGTTGTTAGCCCCATGAACTTTTTCTTGATCCACAGCTACAGCTGGTACTCATTTGCAACTAGTCGACAGTTGGCAGTAGGCCGCAGTTCATTCACCGACCTTACTATCGCGAGCGTAGCAACTCACCATTGGGTTGTGGAATATACATACAGTATATATATATATATATATATATATATATATATATATATATATATATATATATATATATATATATATATATACATACAGCAATAGCATGTTTGCTCTACCATAAAGCTTATGATCAGTGTAGTTAGGGGACATCGATAAGAGATCACCAAGAAAGGCCAGACATGGCTGTACATGAATTTTCCATGCGTCTGGGGGCTGGGCTACAACTGGCGCCACCTATGAGAATGTTTCATACAAAGAAGCAGTAATAAGTTGGTTTTCTAATCCGTCTCAGCCAAGTGTCGTAAGGTGAGAAAAACGGCGGAGTTATAGTTTTTTCTCTGCTAATAAATACACCCCCAAAATTTCTGTTTTTATTTAATTTTCAGATAATGAGAACGACCGTGGTTTTCCTCTGCCTGACTGGGCTTGCCTTGAGTAATGAATGTCTTCAGTTCACAGAAACTGAAGATGGAACTGAAGAAGCTGCAGAAACGTCAGATCTGAGGACTCAGTCTTGTCTCTTTAAGAAGCCTTTGTCGAGTGGGTGGCAAGAAAATTGTCTGTCGGAAAGCGAGGATTTGGAAGAATCCATCATTACGCAATTCATTTCCCGACTTCTGAAAGATTTCAGACCTACTCTCTTTGAGTCCGAAGATTCGCAAGGCTTAATTTCACGCTTGATAAGGTTTGCTGTTTTAATGTGTTTTAATATCTCAGTCTATAGAAGTACTGTAAAATCATTCGAATTTATATTATCCAGCGATATTCTGTTAACAATATGATTCATTAGAAGTTTTTCTCAGTTGAATAGCGGATTAACCAGTAAATATTAATAATTTATTTTGCGAAATACTATTCAGTAAAAATCTATTTGCCAATATGATTAAGACATTGAAAAGCTATTGCAAGTAAAAATATCGGTTTGATATCTTTAGAAATATCCTAACAGTTTTTTTTAACCAACATTCATGAATAAATTATTTAAAGATATCATCAATTTGAACTTCTTCGTTTATGAAAGGAATAAAGGATAAAGTCATTCTATTTGCTAGCAGCATAGTTATTTCTTTAAGCGATATGAAAAAACGTGAGAATTTTCAAGTCTGGAAACATACGATGATATACTTAGAAAGCATGGAAGGTTTTTGGTCAGGGTAGATTAAAGACATTTATTGGGGTCAGCCTTCCAGACACTTAGTTTTTCTTCTGAAGTCTATGAACATCTAGTTATTCGTCATTGGTGCAGGTTCCTTGTTTACTGTTTGGCGACCCTAGCGGAGGCAGATCGTTACTAAGCGCTTTTGCTTTTAGTTTTGTGTGAAAGAAAACTATTGAGATAGCTGTTTGTCTGTCCGTCCGCATTTTTCTGTCCGCCCTCAGATCTTAAAAACTACTGAGGCTAGAGGGCTGCAAAATGGTATGTTGATCATCCACCCTCCAATCATCAAACATACCAAATTGCAGCCATCTAGCCTCAGTGCTTTTTTCATTTTATTTAAGGCTAAAGTTAGCCATGATCGTGAGTCTGCCACCGCTATGAGTGCCAACAACATAGCCCAACACCGGGGCGTGGCTGAAAGTTTCATGGGCAGCGGCTGAGAGCTTCATGGGCCGCGGCTGAGAGTTTCATACAGCATTATACACTATAGAAAACTCGATTGCCCCGAAGAAACTTCAGTGCATTTTTTACTTGTTTTTCTTCTTATTATTACTTCAGGGAGCTTTTTTCGACTGGTAAAGAAGTGACGATAGTCAACGCCGAGTCCTTGAGGGTTCTGAACCAGCAGGATTATATTACTCTTCGGAGCCACTTGTGGAGAAAGGACAGCGTCGGAGACACAGCCATCGTGATGTATATATCAAAGAAGAATGCTGACAACATCTTCACGTGAGATTTTTAGTCAAGTAACTAAATAAAAAGAATTAAGGAGTAACATGCTAATTTTTAATAAAGATTAATGCAAGTAGTTGCTCTATAATTTTCAGGAGGGGGTTGGTCTAGAGCATGAGATTTTAAGTTTAAAATAGTTATTTATTTCTTCACAAACAGTTATTTAAGGTATTGCCTTACAGTGCAGTTTTATAGATAAATTGCTATTAAAGGTGTCATTAAAATCAAGAGCTTGTAAGTAAAAAAAACCACTAAAATCAGTGTCACATTAAAGAAGGGATAATATACTGAGAGCATAATATATATATATATATATATATATATATATATATATATATATATATATATATATATATATATATATATATATATATATATATTGATGATTTAAAGCTCTGCACCGAAATCGAGCAGTGTAGTGTTCCCGCAACTGTGTTGGGCGGTTAGCTGTGGGGACCGAGGGACCCGTTTTGTCTATCCTTAGTAAAAGCAATTCAGTCTTTGATGAAAGTTGTTTGCATACTTTAGGTCAGTGGCGTTCCTGAGGGCGGGAGGCTATTTTAAGTCCCCCCGGGCCCTAAAGTGAGGGGGGGCCCCAAAATGCGAAATTTAAGAAATAAAATTTCTGAAATTTGCATTTACAAGTCCCTTTAAAATGACCCTACAATCGCTCATATTCTAAAAATTTTCCCGGGGGGCGGGGGGACGCCGGCTTACAGCACCGGCCCCCCCCCGAACTCCACAGCTGCTTTGGCTCGCTTTGCTTGCCTCCCACCCCATAAGAAGGGCCCCAAATGGGACTGTGCCCCCTGGGCCCCAAAATGTCTAGGAACGCCCCAGCTTTAGGTTATGTCTATATATTGATATACTGTATTTCTGTTCGCATATTTGTAATCAGGAACCGAACACTAAACTGTAAAACTTTATTAAGAAATGGCATTGAATCATCCAGCTCTATTCATACCCTTTCTCTGTGGCTTCGTATTACAAGCAGTACCACTCTTAGCTCATAGGAAAGTAGAATCGTGTTCGAGCCTAGGCTGAACAAAGCGCAGAATGCTTCTTTCGGCCTACCTAAGCAGTGAATTGTGAACCTGGATGTTGGTCGAATGCTGTTGTTTGCGGTAGGGGGATGAGAGAGAAAAAAATAATAATAGACGTGAGTGATCAACACCTCGTTAAAATGTTCACCAAAAATTCAAAATTAAAGACAGCTGGACCTTGACGAAGGAATTCTCCCAAATCACTCGTCATGATCTGGTGTTATCTCTCTCTCTCTCTCTCTCTCTCTCTCTCTCTCTCTCTCTCTCTCTCTCTCTCTCTCTCTCTCTCTTTTGCATTAAATCCTAGTACACTAACATCAATCTTCTTTACAGATTTCTGGAAGAATCTAAGTTCTGGTATAAACCAGAGAGCCACGTAGTCCTACTCGGAGCTAAAGGATCAGAGACCTTCTTGGGTCATCCTTCATTACGCAATGTCCTCCACTTAATCTACATTGGCCTCTCAGGAAGACACATTCTGGGGCATCAGTCTTCATGCCTCAAGACCCATCACTCTTTTAAGAAGACAAAGAATAAGCTAATCGAAGGTTTGTGAGTAGCAAAACACACATTATCTGGAAATCAAAACGTTGGAACTGCTTCTTACCCTTGATATTGAGAGGTTTAGTCTAATCATCAGGTTTATTGTTCCTTTTGCTAGTCTGATGAGAGGAACAGAAGAATTACAGAAACTTTGCTAACAAGAAATGTTAAGGATTTTAACTTTGTCTTATTATGCAATTGTTAATATCCATTATCACTGGACTTTGTTCCATGAAAGGATTGTGAACCATAAATAGCCCAATAACACTTCCATGTTCCCTTTACGTCACTTTTACTTAAGAGAAATTGGCCCCAGAATATAATATTATGATTATGAACACAATTCCACTTTCAATAAAATAATGACAGATGCAAAACAGTTCATTTCAGAAGTAGTAAGAAGACCCTAGTAATTTTAAGACTCAGTTATTGCCTATAACCACTAGACCATCAAGAGAGGAAAAGCTTACTAAACTTCAGTCTTATTTATTTCTGTCGAATTCAATATATTTTTGGCTGTCAGTATACATCTACAAACTTAAAAGCATTAGCATAGTTATTATCAATGTCAATGTGACTTGGTCTGCCAGCCCCCGCTGACATTAAAAGGCACAATTAGTCAACACAGCAAACTACTTTAAATGCTTAGCAGGAGAGAGAGAGAGAGAGAGAGAGAGAGAGAGAATGGGGGGGAATGGGGGTGCCGGTTGATCGTACAAAAGAAAGCCAAGTGACCCACCCAGAAATTTGGTGCATTATTGATTTTCCTTGATCTGCATTGAGGTGTCCATTCCTGTCTCGGTTTTCTTGAGGGTAACTAGGGTGTAGCTGTCTCTTTTGCATTCTTCTCACCGTTCACGTTAATTCTGTTTGAAACCAACTTAACCTGATAACTAATTTATACTATGGCTATAGTAATTTTCTCCCGCAGATGTGATTCCAAGGTTATCCGAAGATTATAAATGTTATTTATGATCTATTATGCGTACGATATGGATTGTTATTATGCTTAGAAATCCGCTGAAAATGTAGTTATACGTAGCCATAATCAGTATCATTACACTATCTCAATAAACTAAAAACTATACATATTAAATTCTAACTGCGAAAGAGACGAATGGCATAATTCACCTGGAATTCCAGACTGCAAATATTTTCCTGTATTGTAAACCATATATTCTTTGTTTTATTTACCACGGTCTATCTTACAATATGGATTATTATAATGTGCTGGAAGTCTTCTGGAAAGTGCAGTTATACGTAGCCATAATCAGTATCATTTCATTTCCTGATAAACGAAAAGCAATACATTAAATTTTAACCGCGGAAGAGATGAATAACATAATTCATCTGGAAACCCAGTCGGCAAATACTTGGCGGATTTGTAAACAACATTTTCTTTGTTTTATTTACCACAGATAAACAACAATTTGTTAGAGTCTACCGTCGATGCCTCTACTGTCGTAAGAACAAGTCGAGAATCGCCTCCCTTTCTGAGAGCGACACACTTCGAGGAAGTTCTCCTCTCCGGGATGAGATATTCTCAGGTACTTCAACGTTTGCAGAGCAGTTTCAGCAAAAGATCTGGCATTTAATATAGCATTTACAAAGTCCGATGACTTTGGGCTTCATATTTTGGTTTCAGTAGCGCCAGGCATTTTACAAAGCACAGGCTCACCGAAGATAGTTCCATTGACTAGGGATTAGGCTGAAAAGAAGAAGAAGAAGAAGAAGAAGAAGATGAGGCATTAGCCTAGTGCTCCACCCTCATCTTTTATCTGTGGTCTGGGATTTCCAATCATTGGCTACGTGTCATATTTCAACCGAATAAATAAATGAAAATTCCACGAAAACTAACTGAAAAACCATTTTCATGTTTTCCTTTTTAAATTAAAACATAGTAATTCTTACAAATCGATGCTGTTCAGTGCCTCAGTAGCATTTAATCTGCTCAACCCGGACCAGACAGAAGTATGAGCTTTTTTGTGTGTGTAATATCCCATTCTTATGACACCAGGCTAATCTACTGATCTCTGTGTGTATGAAATTTTCACTTAACAGATATTAATGTTTGTGGAAAGGTTTCCTTACTGATGTGTTTTTTACTTAGATCAGTGATTAGAAGTAGAAATTGACATATTGACATAGAATTGATAATTATGTATATATATATATATATATATATATATATATATATATATATATATATATATATATATGTGTGTGTGTGTGTGTGTGTACATATATATATGTATATGTGTACATATATATATATATATATATATATATATATATATATATATATATAATTATCAATTGTGTGTCAATAAGTAAATTCCTACCTCTAAACATACAAATGTTAATGATATCAGGGAAAACGATACAAAGAAACCGTCGAAGGAACAAAATTGCTCTCCTTTTCCTCCCTGACAACACTCCTTGACAGAGTTACAAAACGCCCACAACTTTTTTGCAGACCAGCTTCGGGACCTCAAGGGACATGAAATTCGGGTGACGGCCCTTCCATACTTCCCCTTCTCTGACATCGTGACCTCGGAGGGCGGCACCGTTGCAGCTGACAGCTTAGACACAAGAGTGTTGGAGGCTCTCTCTGCTACTCTTAATTTTACGTGAGTGTGATTTGTGAACTTATTCTGTCTAGGGATATGTATACACACATGCACACACACATATATATGTAAATATATATATGTGTGTGTGTGTATATACATACATATATGACCACAGGTGAGACTGGCTTAGAAATAGAAACGAAACCGGTCGGGACCTACACCTAGTCTCATGTTTTTTCACCTGTGGTATTGTTTGATAAACAAGTCACGTGTTAATGTGACTATATAATATATATATATATATATATATATATATAAATATATATATAAATATATAAATATATAAATATATATATATATATATATATATATATATATATATATATATATATATATATATATATATATATATATATATATAATGTGTGTGTATGTATATATATGTACACACACACACACACACATATATATATATATATATATATATATATATATATATATATATATATATATATATATATATATATATATATAATTTTTTATTTATTCAAATTCGTTAGTGTTTTAGTCCATGATATTTGTTTGTCTATTTTCGTATGTTGAGCCACAGATAGCCTATTTATATTGAACTCTCTGTTTACTAAGAGTTACTTATACCCAAACAGAATATATCTTATATATACAGTGAGTGTTTCTTGATGACTGCGCACCATAAGCAATTCATTCCACCCTTGTGTTCGTTCAGCTATGCCTCTCTTCCACCTTCCACTTTTGACAAAACCTCAAATTACAAACTCCATCAATACTGTATATCACTGCATTCGCTTCAGACAGCAGCTGTCCATCTTCATCTTTTATTGTAAGTTCTGTTTGTTTTGTTCGTCTTTCTCCCTGTATTTGAAAGCGCAGAAGCTTGAATGTGAATGTGAGGGAGAAGAAGGTAATGATGTCTAATGGAATAAAAATGAGAAGGAGCAATAAATGTATATATAATGTTGAAGATTCATATGCGAATTCTGACGTAAATAATTATGATGGTAGAATGAGACATGTCAAGAAACATGACCTCTTAATTTCCGCTGAAGGTACAACGGTAAAAAGCTCTCTCTCTTTTGGTGGGGTCTAAAGACCTCCTCTGTATATTTTCTTTCTGTAAAGCGCACCAGAAATAGGTAAGATCAAAATATAATTATTTCCGATTCCTGACAGATACGTGATCCGGCCGCCGAGGGATGGAAAATGGGGGATCCCCTTACCTAACGGAAGCTGGTCGGGAATTATCGGAACTCTGGCAAGACAAGAAGCAGACATGAGTTTTCTTATTAGTCCCGACCTTGAAAGATTGAAAGTGGTTGATATGTCTGGAGAAGTAGCCGGCGAACACACGGTTTTGATGACGAAGAAACCCAGCCCCTTGCCGAAGCACTTGGCACTTCTCAGGCCGTTCAGTGGTATGAACCTATAACTTTTAATGTGCAAACTATTCCACCCCCACTGTACAAAATCTGAATAAATAAATAGATGAACATATAAATAAATACATAAATGAATAGAAAAAGATAAAAATAAACATAATGAAATGGTTCTTTTTTTAAGAAAAGCTGGTAAAGACCTTGTTTTTAAGAATCATGTTGTGCTGAATTCAAAATTTTCTCCACAAACTGCACAAATGGACATACTTAAATTCAGAGAATTACCAGTTGAGAAAGAAACCCCCCCCTTTTTTTGCTGTACAAATTGCATGCTGTATATTCATATGTAAAATAGCATAAAAGACGTTTCATGCTGAATATGACTTGTTTTAGCCAACTATGACCATCTCAATTTTAGTCATAAAAGGACTATGTGTCTGTCGCAGTGGACGTTTGGGCAGCCTTGATGGTCTTCGTCATACTGATCACATCAGTGGTGTGGATTCTGTGGAGGGCGAGGTGTTCGTTCGCTGGAGGACGACCCAACAGTCTCAGCGAGTCCTTCGTCATCGTCTGGAGCACGCTACTGCAGAATTCCGACCTGACGCCTGTGGCCTTAACCGATAAGGTAATTCTGGGAGAGCTGTTAATCAGCTCAGTGGTCTGGTAAAACTAAGGTATTCTTAATTTCTGAACTAACTTGCTTCTTATCAGATTATCTTGGGATGTGTCACGCTTCGAGAATGCTGGGGTAGTGTCGTCAGTGCACCTCACGCGGTGCACTGTAGGCATTACTTGAGGTTCTTTGCAGCGTCTCTTCGGCTCCTAGCTGCAGCTCCTTTCATTCCGTTCATGTTCGCTTTCTTTCATCTTGCCTCGCTCCCTTTCATTACAGTTGTTTCATAGTGCAACTGTTACACCTTTCGAACCTTTTTACTCTTAATTTCCTTTCTGCGCTGGATGAACTCATAGGTCCCAGCGCTTGGTCTTTGGCCTAAATTTTATATTCCATTCTATTCCATTACCATACATTCAGTAACCAAAATATGCTCCTTCCAAATGAGCTGTACTTTTAAAATGCGATAAAGGGGATATTTGACCTTTTTTTTTTTTTTTTTGGTAAACAAAGCACGTCCCGGTACCAATGATATTTGTGGACGGGGACCAAGATTTGAGTGAGCCCAATACTTTGCCTGTGTGGTAAAAGTTACTTATTACCAATTACAACAGGTAGAAATATTTATTATTTCCAAAGACCTAAAGTGTCGATACTTCTTATTTAATGTTCTGTACGAGCACTTAAGTAAGGTCACTATCCTTTTTGTCTCTCTATTTTTGTTTTTATTCGTTTAAGATGTTAAGACTTTTGTGAATGACATATGCTTAATTTCAGGGCACTCATCATCCTACGTTTTAGTTTTATGCAAAAGAAAACTATTGTGCTGGCTTTGTCTGTCCGCCCTCAGAGCTTAAAAACTACTGAGGATAGAGGGCTGCAAACTGGTATGCTGATCATCCACCCACCAATCATCAAGCCCTCAAACCTCAGTAGTTTTTATTTTATTTAAGGTTAAAGTCCAATAATCGTGCTTCTGGCAACGATATAAGATAGGTCATCACCGGGCCGTGGTTAAAGTTTCAAGGGCCGCGGCTTATACAGCGTTACACCGAGACGGCAGGAAGATAGATCTATTTTCGGTGGCCTTGATTACACGCTGTAGCGGCTGTACAGAAAACTCGATTTGAATAAACATATAATAAATATATATATATATATATATATATATATATATATATATATATATATATATATATATATATATATATATATATAAATTTATATATATGCATATATATATAATATATACATATATATATCTGAGTAACACTGAACAACTTAGACCAATGCGGTATACTGGGATTCTCAAGTTTTCAAGTTAGCCTATATATTAGAATGAGTCGGGGCTGGAGATAAAGAGGCGGATGATAATTTTGGTTACCGGTTAATTAATTTCCTAAAGACAGAATACTATGAAATTCATATAATTTTTCTGAAACTTCTTTTTCCGATCATGCGTTCGAGCACAATTCAACTGACTTAGAAAAATAAAAGCTATTCTAATAATGAAATGAATTCACTTGTTCATCAGCAAATAGTACATAGATTAATTTGATATACTTACAACTCGGACATGCATAATATGATAAACATATTGTTATAATACAGTTACCTAAGAAGAATTATATTATTTTTGATATATCAGATGCAATTAAAACCTACATTTAGCCATGATGAAATTAGCCACCTTTTTCAGGGAGTTTAGTGTAGCGGGTAGCATTAAAAACAAACAAGAAAAAAAATGCGCAGAAGTTTCGTCGGGACAATCGAGTTTTCTGTATAGCCGCTACAGCGTATAATCAAGACCACCGAAAATAGATCTATTTTTCGGTGGTCTCGATATAATGCTATAAGAGCCGCTGCCCATGAAACTTTAACCACGGCCCGGTGGTGGCCTATCCTATATAGTTGCCAGAAGCACAATTACTGGTAACTTTAACCTTAAATAAAATAAAAACTACTGAAGCTAGAGGGCTATAATTTGGTATGTTTGATGATTGGGGAGTGGATGATCAACACACAAATTTACAGC
>NC_089743.1:59870020-59917520 GCF_040412425.1 Macrobrachium rosenbergii
GAAACATAAAGTGTGTGTGTGTGTGTGTGTTGTTTTTTAAAGCTCGGCTCTTCCGAAATCAGGTTTCCAAGTCTTGATCTCTTGTATATATGTTTCAAACCCCATTGATAAGAATTTTAAGAAATTCCAGTAGCTCACAGAAGACTATATAATAACTCATAATAAAAAGATATTCGTTGCATACACACACACACACACACACACATATATATATATATATATATATATATATATATATATATATATATATATATATATATATATATATAATATATATATATATATATATATATATATATATATATATATATATATATATATATATATATATTCAGCTAAATAGATGAACTGTTAACTACATACACATGAATTGTCAACAGATTTCTGGCAATTATGACAGCCCCCCCACGCCAGTAGAATTTACAGCTAGACTATTTAGTTTTTCCTAGCGAGATGAACATTCTGGAAAAAGAAAGTTCTAACTATAGTTGTGCCTCTGTGCATAAGCATAAAATAGGTATCCTAACAAGTGGTTAATAGACTGTAGAGTATGCAGCTAGAGGGGAGAAAAGCATTATGCTAGCAATTCCATCCCAGAATAATAATTGCAAAACTGTAGGATATCATCTTCTGGACTCATCATCCCTACTGAGAAAACAGAGGATGAGCTTATCATATACTCATTTTCATTTATAATATATATACAGTATATATATATATATATATATATATATATATATATATATATATATACTATATATATATATATATATATATATATATATATATATATATATATATATATATATATATATATATATATATATATGTGTGTGTGTGTGTGTGTGTGCGTGTGTGTGTTTGTGTATGAGTTCTCAGGACATACTCGTATTCTTTCTCGCAGACAATTCTCACTGAATACTGATGCGCTTTTGGCGTCTTATGCTTTGCAAACGCACTTTTCCAATTTCCTGTAACTTTTTTTTATTTTCAAAACTAAAGTCATGAAGGATAAGACGAATATTGTTGGTGTGCTGCGCCATTTATTTATCCTTCCTCCTTTTGCCAACAGCTTTTCCAGTAATGGTTATCATCTGTGCTACAGGGATTTTGAGAAGAAACTATAGTGTTTTCAGAAACTATAGTGATTTCAGAGAAAAAACAAAACAATGGTCACTGCAACATTCATACTTTAACTTCCTCTGCATAAACTTTCCGCACATTTAGCCACTCCATAAACATAGACAGAAAATTCATAGGCAGCTGATCACTCACTGTCCCATTCACCTCTGTCTTGCACGCCCACTCAGTGCTACTGATATCTATCTATAATAATAAAATTCCAGTGGATCTTTCTTGTTTGTCCGCCCTGGGTGGGTGCAGGGTAGGTAGGGGGATCGGGAGTGTAGGGGATACATGACTCATCCGCCCTCCTCCTGCAAACCTGTGGGGGCGGGGTAGGTAGAGGATAGGGAGGGTAGGGGAGACATGACGGGCAGCGCCGGGTTCCAGGGCAGCGTAATGCGTACCACCAAGCTCGTCCAATAATAATAGCCATGAACTTCTTTCGGAATATGTACACTTTTCCCTATGTTTACATTCCAATTTTTCTGTGGTCTACCATCTTATTCCTGGTGGTGTTTTGGGCATTCAGGTTCTTGCGAGTATGTTGGGAAAAATCACATACTTTAGTCTTGGCCAGTGGCTCATTCCATACCACATTTGTTGAACGATCCTCCATCAATGACCAATTTTGTTGCTTAGTCCTTTCAGAGTCGCGTACTCATTCTTTTTAAAGTCTGGAGGTCAATGGACCATCAACAAAATGCATGCATACACACATACATACTTACATATATATATATATATATATATATATATATATATATATATATATATATATATATATATATATATATAAATGAAAACACCCACACACCAACACACACACATACCTATCTATCTATCTATCTGTCTATCTATCTATCTATATATATAAATTATATATATATATATATATATATATATATATATATATATATATATATATGTGTGTGTGTGTGTGTGTGTGTGTGTGTGTGTGTGTGTGTGTGTGTGTGTAGTGACCTGCGTATTGGTATAGCTCTGTTCGCAAATTAATGTTATCAAGTATAACGCTCCATTAATAAACTAATGATAACATAAGTATAATTCCTGCGGCGTGTAGTATTCACTATAACGAAAAGAATACTTTCAGAACGTTTCATTCTTCGGTCTAAGAGCGTGATACGGCTGTGATCTTGAGGAATACGTGGAAATCCCAGGGAATTTTTACAATGTGGGAATGCGGTTCACCCATGAGTGAATGTGGTCGACCCACAACTGCTCCAAAACGTTAAATAGGAAAACTTTGTTCCTGAGCAACCGAGGTAGCGCGGGTAAATCCCCAGAGGTGAACGAAACCTCAATCAGTTTCCAAGTCATGTTTTTAAGACTATTAAATAAAGGCTTTTTGGGTGCTTCCAGATTATAGTAGAAGAATAATTACTTTACTATTAGCATGCGCTTACCTCTCCTTAAACAAAGTGGATCTTAGCAACCGCGAATCTCAGTGATTTAAAAATGGAACGTTGGCAACTCGAGGTGTTGTGAGCGGAAGACTTCCATCGAATATAAGCATGAGGCTTTCAATGCATCTTCAATTGTGTTGGATTCCATGTACATATTTTTCCTTTGTAATCCCCATCTGTCATTTATACGAGCCTTCTTTGTAAAACTTATTTTTATATTCCTTCAGTCTGCTAAGTAAAGGACTAACGTCAAAAGGCCTTGCAGCACTCCATTGTTTCTCTTTCCTTCGTGGATTTTGTCTTCACATATATATACATATATATATATATATATATATATATATATATATATATATATATATATATATATATATATATCAGTGAATAAAATATCTAGTTTTGTCCTGTTTTCATATCATACACTAATTTCGTGCTTTCTTTTGAAAATATCAATTTCATCCCCGCTGTGGAAAAGATCTTTCAGAAATCCCAGTACTTCCATGCTCGCTTTAATAAACAAATACTTTTCATTTTGACATTTTTTACTTGCTATCCTCAATATGAATTTTTGTTTGATAAACTTTTGTCTTCTTTGCATTTTATAGCTGATATTTAAAAAGCCAAAAGAGACTTCACATTTGAATAACATTCTTATTTTCCTTGAGAAACAAAACATTATAAGGTTATCCCAATCTCTAATGTCTTTTATCTTTGCCCTGTTAACGAAAAAAAATCGCTACTATGACTGATCCTTTGACACAAAGGCAAGGAACTTAAAGCAAGAAGAATCTTTTGAGATTCTGGGAAAATTCTTATCGAATTCTTTTACGTAAGAGTACCATTACTTCACGAATGCTATAACGCTATGAGCGAAGGACATCCGGTGTCTTAGTAACCATTCTTTCGTGGGTAAATCCCCGAAGGTGAATGGAACTTTTAACATGTTACCAAGTAATAATTTCAACAATTTTGTAAAGAATTCTTCATTGATTTGATTATTCTTCATAATAAGAGTATAAATATAAGGTTAGCTTTCATTTTAGCATGTATGTTATAGTTTTTACAAAATGTCGACGCTATCATCAGTCAATCTTATAAAAGAAAAAGAAACGTTGGCAACTCTGGAAGGCCTGAGAGCTGGACACTTCCATCGTATATAACTAAAACTGCAGAGTCCATTGCAGCGTCAGAGTCAAGACTTGATCCTCCGTCTCCGGTTGCAATCGCAAAACTTCACTTTATTCTAAACAATGATCTCCGTGAAGACAATCGTGAGTAGTTTTTATGGTCTTTTGATATTCTCCAATTAATAATTGACACATCAAGTATAAAGTAAAATTAAGAGCTTCGTATATAAGAGAGTAGCATTAACTTCAGAACTGAATCTCGATAACTGTTTAAGTGAAGATAAGCCTTAAGGGATGGGTTTAGAAGCTGTGTGTATGTATGTATGTATACATATATATATATATATATATATATATATATATATATATATATATATATATACTATATATATATATATATATATATATATATATATATATATATATATATAAATATATATATGTATATATATAATACCTACGTATGTATATGTATATAAATAATACATACGTATGTACTGTATGTATATATATATATATATATGTATATATATATATATATATATATATATATATATATATATATATATATATATATATGTATGTATATGTGTGTGTGTGTGTGTGTGGGCAAGTTGCCGGTTCAGTACAATAATAATCAAACATTTCAGAAAGCTCCATGCGTCAGTTTATAAACCCTTAATATAAAGAATCTTTTATATTATATAAAAAAGTACTTATCTCCTAAACATATCCTATTCATCTCTCCCCTTATAGTTGGTTGTAATGGCTATGATGGCCCTGGTTTACGTAGCCGTGGCCACTGCGGAAGCTGAAGCTGATCCAAGCTACGGCTCATACGGCCACGGACACGGACATCATGGCTACAGGTAACTACACAAGATAATTATTGTGTTCGTGTTTAATGCTTTCCATTGATAACACTTGAAATTTGGCCTAAATATGATACCAGGAGTTGCGTATTATTAATAACATACTATTCTCATCGTTGCAGGCCATCCTACAGACCCGTCTACAGGCCAGCCTACCGTCCAGTGTACAAGCCATCCTACCACAGACCTCACCACTGGTAGCCTAAAAAAAAAAGAAAAAAAATCTCCACTCCATTATCGTCAAATCATCTTAGTTCCTTCAACTTTTCTCGATTATTAACTGAATTCCATCCATTATCTCACACCTTGAACTTCACGACCCCTTAAGATGTGTTCGCCGTCTCACTTTTATTATAAACGAAAATAAAATATTTCCTTTCTTTCATTCTTTTAGTAACCTATAGATAGACCATGCTTTCCTCGTATGTAAGAATTTGTGTTGCATGAACATCTTTAAGAAGACGTTGCAGGAAAGTGGTGAAACTCATGTTTTTTTCATTCGGGGTTTTATTGGAATGAATTACGTTCACTTTATCTCGCTAAGATGTATAGGCTACTCGACTCTGGATCAGAAATGTAATACTTTCAATTATCTTCAACAGAAATGATTAAAACCAACAAAATTCGGCATCCCAACGACACATCATAAGGGAACTTAAGAAAAAAGCCGTTTTTGATTTTACACTTTCAAGTAGGTCTAAAAGGAATAAGGATTATTCAGTAGGATAAGTGTTAGCTTTTTATGATGCAACAAATTATTAAGTTGATATTGTAAAAGGCTTTCACCAACTGGACATTTGATCGCTGTTTTATTTGTTTTTATACTTCCCTTTCTATCAACAAAGTCCTCCAAAACAACGCCAGTTATAACATTTGCTGGAGTTCAGTTCCCGCGGCCGGTTGATGAAGAGCTAGAGGAATGTATTTCTGGTGATAGAAATTCATTTCTCGCTATAATGTGGTTCGGATTCCACAATAGGCTGTAGGTCCCGTTGCTAAGTAACCAATTGGTTCTTAGCCACGTAAAATAAGTCTAATCCTTCGGGCCAGCCCTAGGAGAGCTGTTAATCAGCTCAGTGGTCTGGTAAAACTAAGGTATACTTACTTACAGAGTTCCAAGTGGAGTGAAACCTGAGACTCATCCTTCATCATCCGTCAGGGTATTGCTGTGTTTGTAGACGAAACCCTAAATGTTAATGATATTTGAATCTCACTGGTTTAGTCTCTCTCTTCCTTGGTCCTCTTCTAAACATGGCGAATGAAGGTAATTTGGTCCGATGTTTGGATTGGTATGTAACAACTTTAACGGTCTATCGTGCTGTGTGACCATCTCTAATATTACGGTCATCTTAAATGGAACGAGTACACTAGGTGCACTAATCAGTAACTATATATATATATATATATATATATATATATATATATATATATATATATATATACATACATACATACATACATGTGTATGTGTATGTATATATAAGAGTAAGTGATGTCTCAAGACCGGATTTTCCTAGCACTCTCCTCAGTCATGTCCTCGGAGCACAATGAGTCGATCTGAAGCTTGTCTCGTGCCTCATGGCCTCAGGGATTTTGGAAAGAGATCAGCATGAGGTCCCTATGTATATATATATATATATATATATATATATATATATATATATATATATATACATGAATGTCTTTTCCTGTAATACCACAGTGTAATATGAATATAAAAAGGCCCATAAAACACTATTTAAACGTTGTAACCATATATTTCGGGCACAGAAGCAAGTGCCCGAAATATATGGTTACAACGTTTAAATACGTTTAAATAGTATATTATATATATATATTATATAAATATATATATATATATATATATATATATATATATATATATATATATATATATATATATATATATATATATATATATTAAGGAGGAGTGAACGTTAATGAATGAGAACTAAAAGCACTTGGCAGGATACAGTTCTGAAAGGTTCCCAGTTGTCATATTTGGCGTCTGTATGTTGCATAAAATTCTAAACCTCTAGTACCCTTGTGATACATATTCCAAGACGATAGAGACAAACCTCTTCTTTGGAGATTATTATTATTATTATTATTATTATTATTATTATTATTATTATTATTATTATTATTATTATTATTATTATTATTATTATTATTATTATTCAGAAGATGAACCCTATCCATATTGAACAAGCCCACAGGGGCCAGTGACTTGAAATTCAAGCTTCCAAAGAATATAGAGTATATTTGAAAGAAGAAACAGATGGTAATAGGATATACACAAAAAAGAGATCGGTTATTAGAAAAGAAAACATATAAACTAATTAATAAATAAATAGCTGAAAATATAAGTAAATTATAAAATACAAGGGGATGTGAACTGCTGATCTGTGATTTCCCAGGCCAGCAATATGTGCACTTATTCACAGAGGGGAATAAAAGGAATGAGACCATATATGGTATTGCATTTGGAATCTTAGCTGGCCAATTGTACATCCTGCCACATTTGCACGTTAAGTATGAAGTGAAAGGTGCACTGCAAGCAGACAATCCCGCCTGAGGATAGATGATAAAGACAAATTTCTATTTTGAGGAGCTGAACCTCTGACCTGCGACTTGCCTTGCCAATACTGAATCCCCTCGCTTAATTCTATAGGTCCTAATTGCTTGGAGACTAGAATGCTCACTTACCAGCGAAAAGGAGTCTGGATTTGGGTGATTTCTGTTAAAATCACTGTTCCTCTGTTGAAACAAGTACTGGGTTTGCTAATTGATAGTGTGAGAACTGGAATGAGTTACGAATAGCGTGTAGAAGGGAATGGGGCTATCAATCCATCCCAAAAAAGGAAAAATAATAATTATATTTTATGTATATATACATATATACTGAATCACAACTAAACAGAATTTTTCATTGACAAAGTTGCTTCAGTTACATGCAGCTCAAATAGAATTCTAAGGGTTATTCTTAATTACAGATACACTTTTGATAAACCTATCCGGTCCACCTCCTCTCCAGATGCTTTGAAAATTGGTATATAAAGGAAGTCTGTTCTGGGGAAGTATCTTCAGTCTATCGTTCTGCTGTGTTTTAAATATTGTTATTTGATTTTCTTACATCAGCTGACTCTCAGCCTTAACTGTTTGACAAAAACTGGATTCCCATTTAATTTCCCATTCTAGAACTTAGCGTTAATGTCTGGCACCGTCTTCAGTTAGCTCATTGTGCATGTTTTTAAGTTTTCATAATTTTGATCATTCTTTGGATTTGCATCTTCCAAGAATACAAGATCCATCACGAAGCGCTTTAAACATAATTCATTCTAACGGTCTTACCTTTCCTTATGTGAAATTCCGTGTTATACACAGTTCCCAGAAGTTTATTCCAGCTACGATGAAATTTTGGAATAATTCTCCCACTTTACTCATTGGAACCTCAAGAGTTCAAGGTAGGTGCAGAAACATTTTCACTGAAGAGGTTCATATGAATCTCGCGGCTTAGTTTTAACAATTTTATGCAATTAATTTTATTTCCTCCTTTGTTATTTCTCTTCTATAATTTATTCTTTATTTCACTAATTCTATTTCCCGCAACGGGCTGATATCCCTATTGTAGCCCCTGGCTTAAATCCCGGGGTCGCAGCTGGGGTGGTTAAGATGCCAGCCAGGGACTACAATAGGGATAACAGGCCGTTGCGGGAAATAGAATTAATGAAATAAAGAATAAATTATAGACGGGAAATAACAAAGGAAGAAATAAAATTAATGACATAAAATTGTTAAAACTAAGCCACAGTTTTATATATATATATATATATATATATATATATATATATATATATATATATATATATAGTATATATATATATATATATATATATATATATATATATGTTATATATATATATATATATATATGTTATATATATATATATATATATATATATATATATGTGTAGATTGTATATATATTATATATACACATATATACATATTATATGTGTCTGTGTGTGTGCCTGTATGTAGCTTACAGAGATCGAATATAGTGTATCTACTTTCGGTCTACCGACATCTCACACAATAATTTTGCTTTGTCTTTTGAATTTGGTAAAGTTCTCTCAAGAGTCCTAGTGCTGTTCATGCTCACTCCAAGATGAAGAAGTGCCCTTAATTCTGAATCTCTGTTATTGTTAACCTGAACTCTGTTAGATAAACTTTCGACTTCTTTGCTTTTCCTAACTGACATCTAGAACACGGAAAGACATTTGACAGTTGAATAATATTCTTATATCCTTCGTTGAGGCAAATAAATCACATTTTTGTGATTATTATCTCAATATTTGCCGTCTCTTGTCTTTGCAATAACAAATAAAAAATAGCTTTTCAGACTGACGCTATGGCCGAAAGGTATAAAACCGTAAAGTTAAAGGAACGAGGAAATCTGTCGAGCTTAAGGTAAATTTCTAGTAAATTCCAGTTGCGTATGAGTACGACTACCTCACGGATATAGTGAACGTTACTAGGAAAGAAATCTCAGCTTCTGAGTCATTTTTTTTTCCAACGGGTGAATCAGCAAAAGTGAGTGGAACTTTCACAGTAGCAAGTACCAGGTCAAACCTTCAAGAATTTTGAACACAATTGCTTCATGGATAAAGTAATTCTTTATCGTAACAATATGAACACAAAACTTAGCTCTGACATTAGCACACATATCCATCGCTCTTGACGAAAAGTGTCGGTTACCATAGGTGAATCTTGAAAAAGAAAAAGAAACGTTGGCAACTTCGGGAGGCCTGGGCGCTTTGACTGGGAGACTTCCTGAGTCAAGACGAGCCTCCGTCTCCAATTGCAATCGCAAAAAAATTCTTTATTCATAATAATGATCTCCGTGAAGGCAATCGTGAGCATTATTTATCTTTTGGTGATTTGATAATTTGACAGACGAACTAGAAAGTAAGAAAAAGAATTTCGTTTTTAAGCTAGCGGCATTAAAGTCAAAAGGATTATTTTAGTTCTAGTAACAATAATAACAACTTTAACGAAGTTGAATGCCGTTCAGATTTTATTCTCAATTCATGGATGAATGGAGATTCAACAGCCCTATATACATTCATTTATATACACACAAACACACACACACACACACACACACACACACACACATTTCTCTTCTATAATTTACACATATATATATATATATATATATATATATATATATATATATATATATATAAAATATACACACACAGTTGCATATTTATTAGAAACATGTTTTTCCAGTTGTGATTAAATTACCGGATGGTCCCTTCGCAATAATATTGAATGGCCCGAACTGCAAATTCAAACTTTAGATGCATTTTTATTAAGCAGGCTCACATGAGTCTGATTTCAGTACATGTAAATGATTCATCTTGTTTTTCCTTTGTTATTTCTCTTCTATAATTTATTTGCTGCTGAGGTGGCCTTATTTTCTAGCATTAGAAATATGCCGTTAAATATATATATATATATATATATATATATATATATCAGGTAGACTTAGAAAAAATCTCCTTTCTTTTTACTTTTATGTATGTTGTATTTTAAAGAATTTTAACTGCCGTTTTTTAATTTAGCTTTTATTTATATATTTTTAATTATATATATATATATGTATATATAAATATATATATATATATATATATATATATATATATATATATATATATATATATATATATATATATGTAATTATATACTGTATATATGTCTATATGTGTGTGTGTATGTGAGTGTGTGTGGTGTATGTGTGTAAGCATAAACACAACTAAATCACGAAGAGTGAATATGACATATGCAGTTTTGGTCTCTTGTCATCTCTCCGACTAATTTCACGTTTTCTTATGAATCTACAAATTCTGTTGCTGTTATTGATAAGTTCTCTTAAGAGTCCTAATACTTTTGGTGGTCACCATAACTTGAACAGTAGCTCTTCTTTCACAATCTCTTCTTTGTTATTCTTAATTTAAATTTTGTTAGACAAACATTTGTTTTCTGTACTTTTAATAACCAATATTTAATAGCCTTGAAGACAGTTCAAATTTTAATAACATTCTTATGCTTTTCAGCTAGGAAAACAAAAGCATATTGTACGCTTATCTTGATCTCTGCTGTCTCAAACTTTGCCATAACAAAGAAAAAATCGCTGCTTTGCATGATTCTTGGACGCAAAGCAAGAGGAATACTTTGTTATTCCGGGAAAATTCTGTTTAATGTTTTTTTTTATTGCTATTACAAAGTAAGAGTACGACTACCTCACGAATGCATATACGCTTCTAGGAGAGAAAGCCAGGTTTCTGAGTAACCAATTTTCACAGTGAATCCCCGGTGAACGGTAGTTTTAGCATTTACCAAGCAATGACTTAAGAAATTATTTGGAAAATGCTTCATAGAAGCGATCATTCTTTATAATTAGAATATGTATTTAAAAGTTAGCTCTGACATTAGCATATATTTATCGCTAAACAAATGTTGATGTTGTTACCAATGAATGTTAAAATGGAAACAGAAACGTCGGCAACTCTGGATGCCCAGTAGCAATGACTGGAAGACTTCCCGCGCATATAAACCAGCGAGTCAATTGCATAGTCACAGTCACGACTTGATCTTCAGTCCCAGTCGCACGAACAACACTTTATCCAAACAATGATCTCCGCGAAAACCATTGTGAGTATTTCGTATGTAAGACTGTGGTTTTTAAAATAAAATGATGACTCTACCAGCAGCAACAAAATTATAACATTATTAACGACAATAATAGGCATTCAGATTTCATTCTCAAGTCATACACACGAACACTTCAGCAACCTCTACAGAAAACGCTTTATTTAATTGCCATCATTTTTTAGTTTATAACACTTTTATTATGAAAACAAGTAAGAAGTTTTTCCATCTAACAGTAAAGTATTTTTCTCTTAAACACATCCTATTTCTTTCTCCTCTTGTAGTTGGTGGTAGTGGCTATGCTGGCTATGGTTTACGTAGCCGTAGCCACTGCAGAAGCTGACGCTGATCCCGGCTACGGCTCCTATGGACACGGAAACGGTCATCATGGTTACAGGTAACTATAATAGATAATTATAGTATTCGTATTTGATACTGTTCATTAATTACACTGTTGAACAATGACCTCGATTATGAAGTCAAGATTAGAGTATCATTAATATTCAATTTTTATCTTTCCAGACCACCCTATAGGCCCGTCCACAGACCGCCCTACCGCCCAATATACAAGCCATCCTACCACAGACCTCACCACTGGTAGCCGTAAAAAGTATAAACAAATAAATAAATAAAAAAAAATTCACTTCATCATCATTAAGTCATCTCAACTTCGCCTTTTTTTTGATTGTTGATTTCAAGTCCACCAACCCAGGCGGTGAACTTCCACAAGCTCTCTAGCTAGCCCAGTCCGATCTCGAGCTGTGATTTGTCTTTTTTATTTATGATTATTAATAAAAAGTATTTTTCTGACTTTTGAATTCTTTGAATGACCTTGAGACAGTCTAGATCTGGAGTATCTGAAAAATCTGTGAGTCCTTTGCAAGAATGTTTGGTAGTTTAGAAGACAAGAACAGCGAATCTTATTTTTTTTTTTATTCTGGTTTAAAGAAGAAAAAACACATGGCGCTGGTATTGCTGGGATATATACATGATTTTTATCACGAAAATTCATGGGTTTTGTTCCAAAAAAAAAAAATAATAAAAAAATAAAGCTCTAATGTATGAGTATCATGGAATTAACACTAACTGAAAAATATAACTTCTGATATTCTCGGTGTCAACTATTGTACGAGTATGTAGTTAGAATTATTTAAATATATATATATATATATATATATATATATATATATATATATATATATATATATATTTTTTTTTTTTTTTAGTAAATGCGTTGAAGATTTTGGAAAAATCAAACTTCGCAGATTTTCTGAAACATCCCTCTTTGTCTAGATATTAATAGTAGAACAAGGAGCTTTAGCCTTCGCAAAGTCGTTACGGAAAAAATAAGTATGTAATTCTTGTTCGTCTCTAAACATAGGCCCATTTCAAGGATTAGTTTATAGAAATCCAGTTTTGTAAAGTAATTTCCCAGAATTATTTTCCTTAAAAAGTGTAGAGAATGACATTTGAATGGAATGTAAATCCTCTTTACCCTTTAAGTTTCCTTTCAAATATCTGCTACTGATCACTATCATAACAACCAGAGGTAGTAAGATCTTAGGAGAA
Organism: Macrobrachium rosenbergii; assembly: GCF_040412425.1. Taxonomy (NCBI): domain Eukaryota; kingdom Metazoa; phylum Arthropoda; class Malacostraca; order Decapoda; family Palaemonidae; genus Macrobrachium; species Macrobrachium rosenbergii. The sequence goes on from NC_089743.1 coordinate 59,882,858, forward strand.
ACCAGTTATAAAACATGAGGAAATTTTGATATTACTTACTTTTCAAGAAAATTTCTCTTAGTAATCTTTCCCGTAGGGGATAGTGCTGTCAGTGCACTTCATGCGGTGCACTGTAGGCATTACTTAGGTTCTTTGCAGCATCCCTTCGGCCCCTAGCTGCAGCCCCTTTCATTTAATTTACTGTACCCCCGTTCATATTTACTTTCTTCCATGTTACTTTCCTCCCTCTCCTAACAACTGTTTCATAGTGCAACTGCTTTGAGGTTTTCCTCCTGTTACACCTTTCGGCTCTATTTTCCTTTCAGCGCTGATTGACCTCTTAGGTCTCAGCGCCTGGCCTATGGCCAAAATACTATATTCCATTCCATTCCATTCTAAGCAATCCTCCCATTCATTCCTTCTTTAATTCTATGCAGTCTACAACATTTGCTGTTAACAAGGCTGGACAGCAGCCCACCTGGCCTAGATCGTAAACCCTCATGATTATTTAACGAATCTCCAAACAGACACCTTTGTTTTGCGGGCTTCACCATCGAATCGTAAAAGCCTGAGAATATCCATCCTCTTGGAGATGTCTGCTGGTTCAGCCCGTAACAAAAGGTGGCCGGTAATAAAGTCACAGGAAAAAAGTCACATTAATCTATGGTGGCCAGTAATAAAGTCACAGGAAAAAAGTCACATTAATCTATGGTGGCCAGTAATAAAGTCACATGGAAAAATTCACAACATTTCTTAGGGCTCATTATCTTTTTGATATTTACAGTCTTTTGTTTATGTTTTTACGGTCATCCCTTACCGGCTTGTACTAAAGACGCCGCAAAGGTGGATACACACCGGGTTAAAACCCCTGGGGGTCACTGCTAGGAAAGATTGACTTTTTTTCCCCTGTGAATTTTTTTCTGTGACTTTTTTCCCCGTGAATTTTTTCTATGAGTTTTTTACCCGTGAATTTTTTACCTGGATTCTACCGAAAAATGGCAACCTCATCCATTCTTCAAACCGCCATCCTTTTGCTCTAAACGTCTACGATCGTTATTAGCAAATTCGAACCCAGAGCCATTCTTTCCCGTTTCACTAATGTTGGGTCATTTCTGCAGGTCTAAGGAGAATTTTTAGTTTTCTGTAAAAGAAAACTATATTGCCGGCTTCGTCTGTCCGCCCGCACTTCGTCTGTCCGCCCTCAAATTACTGAGGCTAGAGGGCTGCAGATTGGTTATGTTGATCATCCACCCTCCAATCATCAAACATGCCAAATTGCAGCCCTCTAGCCTGCTCAGTAGGTTTTATTTCATTTAAGGTTAAAGTTAGCCATAATCGTGCGCTGGCAACGCTATAGGTTGGCCACCAACGGGCGTTGGCTGAAAGCTTCGTGGGCCGCGGCTCGTAAAGAAAGCTCCATCTCGCCGAAGAAACTTCGCGCATTTTTTACTTGTTTTTGCTATCCTTGTTTTCTCAAAGGCATTTGATAGAGTTTGAGATATCTCTGTTGCTCTGAACCTATAGGTCAATTTCGCCAGGTATCTGTATCATTAATTGCTGCAATCTCACTCCTAGCTACTCGAATACCTGACGATTTCTGGATACGCTTATCGCTAAAAGCCTTTGGATCCAGGTGACAAATAAATAAAGAATTATATTCTTTCTGAAGATAGGATTCAGACCGAAGCACGCTGGTAAAACTGAGTTACCACTTAATCTATTGTGCTACCAAGAGTGAGAATCATACGGAAAGAGGGTGAAGAATGAAGGGTAAAATTAACTTTGAGCCTTGTAAAACAATAAAAGAAAATACCCAAGTGAAGGAGGCTGTAATTTTTTTTTATTTACTTTTTGCGTTTGCGAAGATTATAGTTCATTCAAAACAGAAATAAGGAAAAAGCTAACTATTATTAAACATAAACATTCAAACATCAAGTTCCATATGGATTTTGAAGTGGATTTGAGTGCCATTATCCAAGACATCTTTTTATCTGAAAAACTTCACTAAAACGATAGTGATGCAGATACTCAGCAACCATCGTCAAGGCAGATATTGCACCTTCATAAAGCATAGATATACGATCGTAAGTTAACGCCGAAGAACTCTTGAAATGATAAAAGCTCTCGAGGACAACATAAGATAAGCATCTAGGCATCTCGCATATCAGTCGCTACTAAGTGCCTGCTGCAGCTTCTCCAATGATCCCACCGCGAAAGGGAAGAAGTTGCCATTATCGTTGTTTTTGCTATTTGTCTCACCTAAGAACAAGTAAAAACTGCGCCGAAGCTTTTTCTTGAGAGCAATCGAGTTTTCTGTACAGCGTATAATGCTGTATGAAACTTTCAGCCACAGCCCATGAAACTCTTAGCAGCGGCCCAAGAAACTCAGCCACGGTCCGGTGGTGGCCTGTGTTGTTGGAACTACAGTGGTGCCAGAATTACGATTATGGCTAATTTTAACCTTAAATAAAATTAAAACTACTGAAGCCAGATATGTTTGATGATTGGAGGGTCGATGAGCAACGTCCCGATTTGCAGCCCTCTAGCCTCTGTAGTTTTTAAGATCTGAGGGCGGACAGAAAAAGTGCCGACGGACAGACAAATAGCCATCTCAATAGTTTTCTTTTACAGAGAACTAAAAGCAATAAAAGTGCCATTTGGCTATCTAAATTTTAACCGTCTGTTTATGAGTTACTGTATACAGGATAACGATACATGAGATTAATGTGACTGAGGTTGATGTGACTCGATTCTCAATTTATTTTGTCTGTAAAACTAAGGATCCTCAATGACACCCAACTTTCCAGAAACATGAGTTGGATCATGTCAAGATTAGTGAACCCAACATCTCAATGTCAAGAACAGCGAACCCAATGATCCCCATGTAAAGAATGGCCAACCCTTTCCTGTCCGAACTCCAATCCCACATGAGGGCTAGTACTAAACACGGGGAAACTGATTCATCTACACTGTTTCCCCGTGTTTAGTACTAGATCCGGGGGCGTCAAATGTATTTCGCCTTGTTTAGTGCTAGCCCCTGGGGGATCAAATGTCTGGTACCAAATGCTCATGTCTAGAACAGCGAACCTGATTATTCCCATGTAAAGAATAACAAACCCAATAATCTTCTTGTAAAGAATAGCGAACCCTGCTGTGAGTGGGTTCGCTAACCTTGACATGATCCCATGAATTTTAATGATAACAATCTTGAGCAACTGTTGATAATGTTTACATTGAAGGCAAAATATTCTCTTAAAAATAGTGATAATATTTTTTTCTTTGTCATTGCCTATATTCAGATATAATATACCCAAGAAAAAATTCAGTACTTCAGGATCATGAGATGCTTTTGACGAAAATTCCACGTTCGGAAAGTGACCTACCCAGGTGCTAAGACCGACTGTATGTAGGAAAACCCGCCAATAGTCCCGGCGTTTTTCACAGGTGATTCCCCCAGAGTGAAAGCCACTTCTAATGTTTGCAGCTAGCACATTTATGACTAATAAAAGCTCCATAAAACTAGAATTTTTCTCTCTGATGTTAAATTAAGTAAATGAGATTCCACAGTTTTTATAAGATATTCACTTCACAGAGGATAATCTTGCCTGTGAATGTTTTCTTAAATGACCAGTTTATTCAAGCGCTGGCAACTGAGACGGGACTTCCTGGAAGATGCACCATGGCATATAATCCCAAACGTTACTTGCTTGAGCATCATTAGTCCTCCAGAGTCCGAAGAGTACGCTACAAGCATTTCGCTCCCTACAATGATCTCTATCAGATTAATCGTAAGTGATCGCTTCATTTTTTTTATCGTTTAAATTTTTAGTAGTTTTGCTTTGTAAAATTCAATTACAGAAGAGATTTGGATGATGTAAGCAAGCTTCTAGAGACATTAACTGGTAACACAAAGTAGTCATCATGGCACCATTCTTTGTGACAAATTTTATCTTTTTTTCTCTCATCAGCTTTCTATGCCTTGAAGTTATTATCTACAATATAAAAACCACTGGAAAATTCAATAAAACATGTTATATATACATATATATACAGTATATATATATATGTATATATATATATATATATATATATATATATATATATATATACACACACATATATATATATATATATATATATATATATATATATATATATATATATATATATATATATATATATATATATATATATATATATATTATATACATCACATCACTGAGACATTTTTATTCACAAACATTAAGGTACAGATGCCATTTAAAATCCAGTTCGCTCTACACTCGGATATATATATATATATATATATATATATATATATATATATATATATATATATATATATATATATATATATATATATATATAATTCTTTCATACAACTTCATTCACTATTAAATAAGATTCTATAATGGCCCATTACCTCTAACAGTATTGTTTTAAAGACGCTCCATGTGTAACTAGTCTTTTTTTCTGCTATAGGCGATGGCACTGGCTGTCTTGACCGTAGCCTACTCTGCCATAGCTGTTGCCGAAGCCGATGCAGATGCTGATTCTAGCTTTGGTTCCTACGACTACGGTTACAGTTTTGGACTCGGACAAGGTCTGCACGGTTACAGGTAATAAATGAGCCCTTCATGTTAACCGTTGACTATCATATCAGTGCAGAATCCTGTTGAGAAAAGGTCACTGTAGAGTCTTTAATACCTTTTTCTTATCTTTTCAGACCAGCCTACAGACCATCCCACCCAACCGTGCACAAACCATACTATACCAGACCACACTACTGGTAGACTACTGAAGGAGCTTTGGGCCTCTTCGCTTTCACACAAATTCATCTCATCTTCTTCATTTGTTTTTCATCTCAGAATCCAAGCCATGAGACTCCATTACACTATCACTGGATTTGTTATAACATAATGATTATTTGAATTAGTCATAATATAATACTTATTTTAGTATTATTCTGTCTTTCATTCACCAAGATCAAACAAAACTGGTGTTCTTGACCAGTGTCAATAAACATGCGTAAAAAGAACGCAGTAGAATAAAACTAGACTGCAAAGTAAGAAAGCTTACAAAACCAAGAAGGAAGCCATGAATGAAAAATGATAACAGTTTGAAGAATAGGGGAAGATTCTTGTCAACTAGTAAAATGATTCCAGCTTAAGGATGAAAGAAGGTACAGAGTAACTGGTTATTCAGAGAATGGTTTAGTAATATCTCCATATCTTAGGTAAATATTAACGCGTTAACTCTGTTCATTTTTGACAAGCAAGCTTAAAGAAAGCAAGATTATGAAATTTTTTCCTACTTAAAGCGGCCCACACACGCTCAAATTTTTGGTCCAATTTTTTTATGTCAAATTATTTGACGGTTTGACGTCCGCCCTACACGCTCAAACTTCTCATCAAATTTTCATTTTGCTCCCGAGTGTCATCATGGATGCATATACAGCGTTGGCTCTTGGCTTAGCGTTGAAGAGCACACAGAAACGAAAGAGACGAAAGTGGCCCCAGCAATGGTATTTGTGTCGTGAACGATTTGGTCATACTCCTTTATTAAATGAACTGAGAATTAGTGAACCTGATGTTTTCAAGAACTTTCTTTGCATTGACGGAATTTCTGTAGAAGAGTCTCATATGCCATATTTTTTTTTTATTTCTGTCACTATAACAGTCACTTTTAACGTTCCAAAGTTGTGGTAAACTTCTATAAACATCAATAAGCTCAAGAAGAAATTTCTTTTCATGTTTTGTTGGAGCCATGATGACGATGAGCCGCGCACGTCCTCCTCAGATTATGTCTAATCACTAACTAATTTGCGCAAATTATTGCTAGGTACCACACACGCACAAATTATTTGACGTTGGCTCAAAAAATATCTACTGAAATCAGATCAGTAAAAAATTTGACATCAAACCTTTTAGGCCATCAAATTACGCCACACACGATCAAATTCATGTCAAATAATTTGACATAAAAAAATTGGACCAAAAATTTGAGCGTGTGTGGGCCGCTTTAAAGAGGAGCTGTTTCTAAACTCATGATCCCGTGGTCAATGTTCCTTGAGAAACTTCCGAAAGTTGTAGGTCTAGAAGTTCCCTTCCGTCTGAAGTTAATGATATTAATCGTAGATTACATCTTTAGAATTAATCATGTCTGGAAAGGGGGACTCTACCGAGATCTCGAGATTCCCAAATTATAGTGAAATACTATTTTTATGGCCATATCAGTTAATATCGGCCTCTGTTAAAATATCCTTCCTAAGGACATGCGCACTACGGCACTCTTGAGATCAACATTTGGCAAGAAGTCCTTCCTGTAGAAATATCATCCTGATCAAAAGATCTGGTAAAATGCCTTCCTTATGGATATGACAACGTGATCCTAAGATATACCTAAGACACGTGAACACAGTTCCCTCAGACAAGGGACCAGCGTAACGTTCTTCCCATGGAATTAAACTGCTGCCTATGTGCGAAAAAAATAAAGGTTACGCTAAAACAGAGTTAAAACTGAAGCTTTCGTCAACCGGAAGTTCAGCCTTCAATGCGAGGAAAATTCCGCCATTTCGTGTCCTGTTCAGAGTTGTTAAGTTGATTTGACTGGCAGCAAGAGAAATTTCATTAGTTTAGAAATCACTGTAGCATTGTTACTATGCAAAAGTGAGTACTGATTGCAGACTAACTTGAAATGAAACATATATAAAGAGGAATTATAAAGTTTTTCGAAATCGTCTAATATAAATATAATGAAAAGGCTTTTTCTTTGTACAAATCATTTTTACTTTCACGTTCAAAGGGTTTAAGTGCGCAGAAAAGTGACGATAAATGGTAAAATTACCGTACAGTGTAAAAAAAAGAATATACCCAAGGCGGTTTATCCTACAAAAGTCAATGTTCTGAGAAATATATTGATAAAAAATATCGAGTTTTTTTAACAAATATAATTAGTATATTTAACAAAGCAACATCTGAAAGATAAGCCCAGATGAAAGAAACCTGGTTCTGCCTGAACAAGCTCCTAAAATATAAAATTATGAAACCGATCTTCATTCACATTTTCTGAAAATTACATTAGAAAAACAAAGATCGTAAGTATCCTTGTAAACAAACCCTGTTGTGACCGTCAAGAGAGCGGGTATTTGCCAAATTGTTTCTCTCTTCCGTTGAACTTCATTTTCATTCTTTCCCCTTTTACTTTTAAACTAAAGTCTACTCCCACTCAGTAAGGAAATTGGATTCATTCTATCCTTTTTCCGGCCCAAAAACAAAAAAACAACAACAATCAGTCATGATGAACAACACTGCGTTTTCACATGTGTGAAGGAACCGTTTAACACGACTGATTTCAGTAGTAAATTTTCCTCTGTTTGATGATACAACTGGCTTTTATTGTCTCTGTTCTCCTAAACTACCAGTGACCATATTTACAATAAAATATCCAACCTTCTTGCTTTATAAGGATATATTCGTGACGCAGTGGGAACGCAGCACAAGTATCAGAACATTTATTTCTCCTCTGCGCTTACGAATTTAATACTCTTTTTTTTGGCTCCCTTTCCATGGAAATGTAAAGTAATGAAAAAATAAGCAAGGTTATGATAATTAATTTTGGGGTTTCCAAGAGTTTCGATTACTGAGGGCCAATAATTACAGTTGTTATGTTTGTGGACATAGCAGAATGCAGACACCAGTTTCGTGGACCACCACCAGAGCGACGCGCTGTGCCGTAGTCTTACAGCTTGGAACAGTGTATGGTAACAAAGGTGGTTTCGTTCATTTTCCTCAAAATGGTGAGTTGTGCAGTTTATAGTTGCTGAAATGGTTATAAGAATTCTTCAACAGAAAGTGGACAAACATTTCTCAGGTAAGCAAAGTATACTGAAGGTTATTTACCCATAATTTTGTCCTAGCCTAGTCAGATGACTTGTGTTGTCAACAGTAGCATCATTGGCTCTTTTAACAATCATATATTATCAGCATAGTATTGTGGTACTTCCGAGCACTGACGATATCAACTTTGAACTGAGACTATCATCAGTCGTATATGTGTTTCTTAATACAAAGTTAAAATGATCTTGATGGGTACTGAAAATTGTTCGTAGTAAGCAGGTTGTAGGTTACTGGTTGTGTTTAGCCGCGTAGGACGCATACTCTATTTTGTCAGTCATTAGGAAATCTTTACAGTATCCTAGGTATATCAAGAGGCTTGAAGGATACTGTCTGTCACGTAAATTATTCAGTTTTAGACATATAAAGGCAGAGTTAGAGTTGTTTAACAAAATGCTTTTTATCGAACGCTAGTTCTCAACGGAATTCCGAAACGTTAGGCTACATTGGCGAGAGAATTGCAGGATGGTGTGAACAGTCAGCAGAAAACGGCCTATATTATTCGAATCGAAGTAAAAAATAGTTGCATTTTTATGTGTAACAAATGTCGGTTTCATTTATTTTCATGAAGTGACAGGCTTATATCTCAGATTGTTGATAGCAAGAAATTGAAGTATGGTAGCCTAGGCTATACCTAGGTTGTCAAACTGCTCATTTGGTAAGATGCTGTACCATGTAAACCTTATTCTAATTACAACTGATTTTGCATATATGAAAACACTTTTCTATAAAAAATAAAAAAACTCTAAGAATGGTAACAACCAGGGCCATCATTTCAGATTTTTATTTTGGGGGTGTGTGACAAAGACGGTTTGGCCAGTCGTCTGGTTCCCTCCACCTCCTCTCAGTAGTAGCCAAATCAGCTGATTGACGGTTTTTTTTTTTGAGCTATTTTATGTGTTTTTGAAGCCACATGAGCAAGGTATTTCAGCAAAAATTATATACTCCCACTAATATATGTTTTATCTCATCATAACTGGTAGCTAGTAGACAGACAAAGATCAAGAAACATAATATTTCTGAGAAATTTTATATATTTATGATTGCATATTTAAAAAGAAAACATGCTGTTACTTCTTGGGGCTTGGGGGTGAGGGGGGCCAAGTTGAGGCTTGTTGGGGAGGCAACTTGGGTCTTGGGGGGGGCAAGTTGAGTCTTGAGGGGGGCAGTTGAACCCCAGCCCCCCCCCAAATGACGCCCATGGTAACAACGAGGTCAAGAATCTTGGTCAACCAAATGCTAGGCCTATGCCTGTTGAGTCGGTAGGTATTTTCAACGTTTTGACGTTAAAAATACCCACTAAAACTATTCTTATAAGAATAGTTTTATTCCAAAATAGCTAAAATTACAATCTTATGGCAGTACTTATTTAACAATGCTCTCAAGGTATCGAATAGAAATAAATTATTTTGATAGCCCTTTCTGTCGTCAGTTTGTTTACAAGATGCTGGACATGGTGGGGAAAAATGGCAAAACTTTTAGTTGCACAGCCTGATTCCCACCACTCGCTGACCAGGACAGGTTACGGCCTTTTTGGGGGGGTCCAGGCAGCCAGATCAGGGCACGTCGCCCTAAGTTAGGGTAGGTAGGTAAGATCTGGTTGTTGTTGTTGTTCAAGATTAAGCCAGCCTTGTGCTGACACGGGCTCTTGCTCCTGGAGCAGCCCGTAACAAGATCTGGTTAGGTCAAGACCTGGCATTATAGGAAAGGTTATGTCTGTTTATGTATGAGGAACCTGTCCGGGTCGACAGCTGGCAGGAACCAGGCCGCACAACTAAAGTAAAGTTTTACCAAATTGTTTTCCCAAACGAGGTTTCAAAACTTTCGCAAACCAATGCTCTCAAAAATACCAAAGTAGCTAAACATGCTAAACAAATGCTGTTTGTTAAACGAATTTGATACCTCCTTTGAAGTGATGCAGTTTCCAGCTTGCTATTAAAAAAGCTTGAGGTTTGTAAGCCTAGAAGTAACCATTTACATTGACATGTCTTGTTTTAAACTTTTAACATTGATGCATGGGGGCAACAGTTGTGTGTGTGTGTGTGTCTATATAATATATATATATATATATATATATATATATATATATATATATATATATATATATATATATATATATATATATATATATATATATATATATATATATATATATATATATATATATACATACATACATACATACACATGCACATATACATACTAGCAAACCAACCCGGTGCTGCCTAGGAAAACTTTGAAGAACTCAGAAAAATTTTTCTGCACCTCCTTGTAGTGACTGTCCCTTTTATCCAGGAATTACTGTGCTGACTGACCCTTTTATCCTGGTATTACTGTGGTGACTATCAATTTTATCCAGATATTACTGTGGTGACTGTCCCATTTATTCCCACTAAGTCAAAACACACTCCCCGCTTACCTGAAACACCCCCACTAAACCTAAGCACACCCCATGCTAAACCTAAATACACCCCCCACTAAACCTAAACACATCCCCACTAAACCTAAACACACACCTCCACTAAACCTAAATGCACACGCCGACTAAACCTAAAAACACCCCACCACTAAACCTAAATGCACACATCGACTAAACCTAAAAACACCCCACCACTAAACCTAAACACAAACCTTGATACAGAATTATTAATCACAGGAAAGAAAAGCATTTTCAATAATACATTTCTATGGTACTGAGTACATGAAATTAGGTATGATAAACCCGTCGAGTTTATTTACCACACAAGGTACAAAGAGGAAAGGTGGATGGGGGAAGGGGAAGGGGTACAGATTTGAAACCTACCCGATTATCTAAGTTGGGTCAAATGGTGGCCATGTCCCAAATTTTGTCTAGATTGGTCAAGCAGTTACCACGTAAGTTACAAAGGGAAGGGGGAAGGGGTACGGGTTTGAAACCTATCTTATTATCTAAGTTGGGTGAAATGTTGTCCACATGCCAAATTTTGTCTAGATTGGTCAAGCGGTTCAGAGTTCTATAGCACACAAACATACAAACATTCACTTTTAGTTTTCTGTAAAAGAAAACTATTGTACCGGCTTTGTCCGTCCATCCGCCCGCCCTCAGATCTTAGAAACTATGGAGGCTAGAGGGCTTCAAATTGTTATGTTGATCATCCACCCTCCAATCATCAAACATACCAAATTGCAGCCCTGTAGCCTCAGTAGGTTTTTTATTTTATTTAAGGTTTAGCCATAACGGTGCTCATACAACACTATACCAAGACCACCGAAAGATATACAGTATCTGTTTCCGATGGCCTTGATTATACGATGTACAGAAAACTCAATTGCGCCGAAGAAACTTCTGCGCATTTTTTACTTGTTACATATTAAAATACAACAACAAAAATACCAATCAGCTCAACAGGTGTAGGTCAAGATTCTTTACCTTATTTTTACAATTTTTATAGCAATTTTTCCCTGTCACAGAGAAATTATTTTTATATACAGTACAAAATTATTTGCACTTAGAATAAATTTTAAATGATATAATTTCTTAACAAATGAAGAATAAATTTTAAATGATATAGTTTCTTAACAAATGAAGAATAAATTTTAAATGATATAGTGTCTTAACAAATGAAGAATAAATTTTAAATTATATAGTTTCTTAACAAATGAAGAATAGATTTTAAATGATATAGTTTCTTAACAAAGGAGTAGCTACCTAACTTAATTTCCTTGCTATCATCATTTGATGAAAACATCAACACAAACTTGTGTGTGTGCGCGCGCGCATTGAAAGAGACTACGTATTTATTTATACTGTACATAATTATTTATTTATACGTATGTATACTAATTGTTCAGCATGAATCAACAGTTTATCTGTTTTTGTTACAAAGAATATTTATATTGATTGATTTACATGTATTAATTTGAATTACTGATTTTTCGAAATGAATAAGCGTTTCACTTTTTGTGGTTAAAGGAGAATGTTTAGTTATAAATTTTATTTATATGCTCATAGATCATTCGATGAGGGAATAATTTTTTCAAATGAAGTTGTGCCGTGTCTAACTTTCCAAGATTTCAGATGTATACAGATTAAATTAGATTCTTTTATAAAAATTCCATTACATCAAAAGGATCAGTGTGAAAAGTAAAGGATTTAAAAATTTTTTATTAAAAAAATCCTCAATACAAATAAAGAAACATATCATAGTTTTTCTAGAGCTCGTGAATTAATCAAACGAAAACTTGCTATAAACAAAATATAGTGTTCATCATTTCATATCCTCATTATCTTCATTTCTGAAGCAAGAGAATAGGAAGAGGACAGGAGGAAATGTGGCTCAGAAAGGAGGCACTGTCCCGGGAGATATATTTCAGTCTATCCGTGATAGTGTCCGTGGTGGTAGGATGAGTACTGGTTATAGACTGGCCTGAAAATAAGCACATGAAAAAGGATTAGAACTTATTCGAAATTATATAGTGATAATAAAAATAAAACTTTAAATTCTTGTATAATTTGATACGATAACGTGTTCACATATAAATATATAAAAGATAGCAACTTCTTCCATTTACCTGTATCCAAAATTACCGTAACCATGAGAACCGTATCCATGTCCATAAGATGCGTGGTGGCCGTGTCCGAATCCATGGCCGTGTGATCCGTATCCAAAACTGGGAAAAGCAGTGGCCACGTATACGAGGGCCAGCATGGCAACAACGAGGACCTTTGAGAGATAAATTTGACAAAAGTAGTAAATAGTAATATAGAATGTTCTGAAACAGTCTATCAAATTGATTAACAGTTGCTGGGTAGCTTAATGGCTGAGTTTACAAATACGCATAAAGTGACACATTGCTCTATTTCATGTTGTCTAAAGTGACTCAAGACTGATAATGAAATCGATTTTCAAACACTATTGTCAGTATGAAAAACAATTAAGGGAGCATTTGGTCATTCTAATTTTAGTGCATAAATATCTACAGTTTATACTTTGGATTTTGTGGTCATAAAATTAAATGAAAGTGCAGATAAACTACATGAAGGTTAAATAATTGAACATTTTAAAAACATTGTGAAAGAGCATTATTGTTTTTCACTGAATTTGGTAACAGATCTTACTGCAGGCAAGACTGAGAGCCATGTAAAATAAATAGTAGATAACGATACTCACAATTGTTTTGCTTGCGAACATGATTAGCCTGCTGCTACGAATTTACTTCTGGTTGCTTCACTTCTGTAGCTTTGTGTGTCGAGGAACGGAGACCATAGTCAATATATATTCAGAAGGCACCTGCTGCCAGTTACCAGTTACGCTTTTTAAAACAGAAGGGCAAAGAAAAATATAATGTGCAAGCTACGTAATTTGATTAGTCGATATGAGTGTTATACATCATTTGAAATGATAAGAGGTATTACTTGTACTTTTGAGTATAATTGAGTTTTACCAGAAATCTAAATAAGTGATGGCATCTATTAGGGGATTCACCACTTGATACTACCGAAAGCGTTATGGGACGCTTTCTGTTTCGTTTTAGGCCTATCCAACGAAAAAATACCCAGAATTCCCGAGAACTTTCCTCCTATTTCAATCGTATTTGAACTTTTTTCTCAGATCACGTTGACTCAGGAGCAAGATGTTCCATGGCAGACTAGCTGACTGACTAATTATTGCCAGCTGTTATTCTTTATTAATTTAGTTCCTTGCTTTTTTTTGTCTATCAAAATGATACATTTTTAGCAAAAACAAGCAGCAGAGTTAATCAACTAGTTAACGATCAAAGGGATGTCATTTCCAGTATTACGTTTGTCATAGAAAGAAAGTCAGTAAATTATTCATGCTGGCAAATGTGTGGCCTGAAAAATCTATATTGAAAAATAAAACTAAGGTATTAAGAAAAAGTTAGGATGTTAAAGATTAATTACAGTTTTCAGAATCTGAAAACGCCTGAAGTATGGTTTACTGAAGAGAAAGCGAATCACCGGTTCATTAAAATGATTGTAAGTTAGGATATCGAAAATCCATCTGATATTATCAAGCCCCTCGGGTTACAGTTTTACAATTTGACATTTGGCTCTCAAGCCATGCCATTTATTTTTATTAAGTGAAATAATTCATAAATGTTGAAGTTAGGAATCATTAATTGTGTGTATGTGTGTGCGTGTTTTCGTATTTTGTATTCGGAGTTGAAAATGAAATTAAACTGGCAAAAAAATTTTAATTTTAGATAAGATTTCATGCTTCCAGTCCAGCAATAATTTGAAAATCTTTCAATTCTGAAACGATTTGACTTAGAATTGCTTCTGTGGATCCCAAAATTTCAGACAAGAAAAGAGGCTTTGCAGGTGCTCTGTTAGAGCTTCATACGCCAAACTGAGGCTTTATGTGTATCTTACCTACGGCACTTTTAGTTTGTGTTGATCCATATTGTAAGGAATATATAGGGCCAGGATCCTTCAAAAACGAAGCAGTTAGTACTTTTGAATTTTTAGTTTTCTGAAAAAGAAAATTAAGATGGCTTTGTCTGCCCGTCCGCAGTTTTTCTGTCAGCACTGAGGCTAGAGGGCTGCAAATTGGCATGTTGATCATCCACCCTCCAATCATCAAACAGACCAAATTGCAGGCCTCTAGCCTCAGTAGTTTTTTTTTTATTTCATTTAAGGTTACAGTTAGCCATAATCGTACTTCTGGCACTGCTATAGGTATCAGCAACACAGGCCACCACCGGGCCGTGGCTGAAAGTTTCATGGGCTGCGGTTTGTACAGCATTATACGCTGAACAGAAAACTCGATTGCGCCGAAAGGACTTCGGCGCATTTTTTACTTGTTTATTGTTATACCGAGAATTTCAGTCGTCATTCTTAGGCCATACTGTCTGGGACGCAGTGATTTGCATTATTTTTTGATTCACGATTCTGTGTTGCCAGAAACCTCTATTATTTCTTGACTCCTTTCTATTCTCAACGTGGGTTTGTCTGAGCTGCCCGGGTGAAGACAGGCGTTTAGTCTCTTCGGGTCCCCTCATTGTTCATGTAATCCCGCAGTCACATATGAATCACTTTGACGATGATAAAGGGCAATTTCTTCATTCTTCTCTGCAGCGGAGAACTCTCGGTGCATTCTTACCGTGCAGAGGTGAGAGATATTTTGTAATTTAATGAATGATTCTGATCAACTTGCGTTACTTGCGTATAACTACAGATAACTCTCCACTGTTATGCAACTGTTTCACCATGCATTTTTCCACCCTAGCTAAGAACCACCATAGTCAACTGACAGCTAGATCCGCAATTTATTGCTAGGTCAACAACGGAGCAGTGGGATTTTACGGAACACGGTAAATCGCCGGCGCTTGCCCAGAAATCGAACTTGGACCTATCGGTGGTCTGGCTAGAGCCGTGACCACATGATCATGCCTGGGGTCTCTGTTATATCTGAACGCACACATAGGCATATATATGTATACATATATGTGTGTGTGTGGTTTTCGTCTGCTTGTTTACAAGGCCCTGAGTATGAAGGGGAGAAATATGGTGCTAAACGCGTTTTCAAGACTTTCGTTAAACAATGCTCCCAGATAGACCCTAGTAGCTGAACATTGAACAAAATGCAGTTTATTAAACAAAAGTGATAGCGCCTTTACAGTTATGCTATTTCTTGCTTGCCATTAAAGATGCCTTGCGGCTGGTAGGCTTAGAAGCTATTGTTTGTTAACATACCTTTTGAACCTTTAACAGATCCATGAAGGCAGTAGATACACAGCTGTTGCCTTCATGGATATGTTAAAGGTTTAAAAGGTATATGTCAACATAAACAATAGCTCCTACAGTTCTTCATTGGAGAGGTAGCTAGAGTTCTCGGCTAGCACGCGGTTGGCCCAGCGTTCGAGTTTCTGACCGGCCAATGAAGAATTAGAGGAATTTATTTCTGGTGATAGAAGTTCATTTCTCGTCATAATGTGGTTCGGATACCACAATAAGCTGTAGGTCCCGTTGCTACTTAACCAGTTGGTTCTTAGCCACGTACAATAAGTCTAATCCTCCGGGCCAGCACTAGGAGAGCTGTTAATCAGCTCAGTGGTCTGGTTAAACTAAGATATACTTTTTCTAAGCCTACCTGCCGCAAGGCATACTTTTTCTAAGCCTACCTGCCGCAAGGCATCTTTAAAGGCAAGCAAGAAATAGCATAACTATAAAGGGGGTATCACTTTTGTTTAATATAAACAAACACACACACACATATATATATATATATATATATATATATATATTTATTTTTATATATATATATATATATATATGTGTGTGTGTGTGTGTGTGTGTGTGTGTGCGTGTTTGTGTCTTGAGTTATTGGGGGGAGGTCGTGGGTACAGAGAGGTCAAAAGGCTGTTATAGAGGTAAGGTCGAGCTTGCCTAAGGGCATCAATTAAATTGTTTGAATAGATTGACAAAGTGTTGAGTTTCTTGTAGTTTTTATAATTTGAAATTAACTTTATGAACGTCTGTCGATACTGGAAAAACGGGGGTTTAAGTTGCATATTAATGACGTTAGTAAAAATAATTCAAAAGAACTTTGATTAAACAAATAGTTGAGTAATATTATGTACGTCTTCGCTCTCCTCAACAGAAGTAATGTTTCCTTTAAGGTCGATAATAATGAAAACAGCCCTAGGAACTTTCTTTCGCCCTCTTTCTTCCTTTCTCTTTAAGTAATAAAAGCTTAAATATCTTGAGAACTTGAAAACATATATGTAAATGATGTTCAGAAAAAAAAGCTCGACAATTAAAAGAAAAAGGAGCCACATAAACTCTGTCTCTAACATAATATTACTCCGTAGGGATAGTGCCGTCAGTGCACCTTATTCATTACACTGTAGGCATTACTCAAGGTTCTTTGCAGCGTCCCTTCGGCCCCTTGCTGCAACCTCTTTCATTCCTATGTCTGTACCTCCGTTAATGTTCTCTTTCTTCCATCTTACTTTCCGCCCATTCCTAACTATTTATTCATAGTGCAACTGCGAGGTTTTCTTTCTGTTACACCTTTCAAACGTTTTTACTGTCAGTTTCCGTTTCAGCGCTGAATGACCTCATAGGTCCCAGCGCTTGGCCTTTGTCCTAAAGTCCATATTCTATTCTCTAACATAAAATTATAACTGAGAAAAGGATCAGTATAAAAGCAAAGGATTAAAAAGTCAGGGTTTATTAAAAATCCGCAATACAAATAGACAACGTTTTTCTAGAAATTATAACTTACTCAGACAAATAAAAATGTACAGGAAAGAGCAAATAGTCTTCAACATTTCACATCCTCATTTTCTTCACTTCTCAAAAGTGAAAATAAGAAGGAAGGTAGGTGGAAATGCAGTTCAGAAAGGATGCACCATCCCAGATCTGTTCAGTCTATCCGTGAAAGTGTCCGTGATGGTAGGATGAGTACTGGTTATAGACTGGCCTGAAAATAAACACATGAAAAAAGATGAGAACTAATTGGAGATTGTTAAATGGCAAATAAAAATAAAACTTAACATTCGTGATAGAATTTGATATAATCATGTATTTAAAAAAAAACAAACAAATGAGATAGAAATGAATTTCTTCCATTTACCTGTATCCAAAATTACCGTATCCATAAGAACCGTGCCCGTGTCCGTATCCATGGCCGTACGACCCGTATCCGAAACTGGGATATGCAACGGCCATGTATAAGAAGGCCAACATGACAACAACGAGGACCTTTGAGAGATTAAAACAGTTATGCATTAATATTCAGCTTTTCATTTCATTCAAGTATAATTTTTTTTTCATTAAAAGTATTATATTATAATTTAGAAAGTTATGAAACAATTTATCAGACTTGTACATTTGAAACAGTTGCTAGGGTTGCGTGCAGGCTGGGTTTACCAAAAGCTTTTATTGAAACATTTCCTCTGATTTATGCTGTCTGAAAGTGATTTAAGACTGATGTTAAGCCCTATTTTCAAACATGGTTCCCAATATAATAAAGAATGATGGAGCATTTGAAAATACCAACAATTTAGAGTTGGGTTTTTGTGGTTAATATAACCAAGTGAAAGAGCAGATAATCTGAAGAGTGAATAAGTAAATACTTAACCATTTCCAAGAAAATATAAGCGACTATTGATGTTTCTTTCTTTTACTAAATTTAGTAACATTGTTCTTAATACATTCAAGAATGACTGCCATGAAAAAATTATTAATAGATAAGGATACTTACAATAGCTTTGGTAGCGAACATGACTACAGCTGTTAATTTTGTTTCCGCCTGAGTCGCTTCTGTCGCGTTGTGTCGAGGAACGGAGACCATGGCCTATTATATATCTTCAGAAAGCAGAGGCTTCCAGTTGCCAACTACGATTTTTATTTCATAATGAAATTAGGGAAATATAGTTTTTAAACAAAATGTATGATCGAAGAGTCATTCCAAGTCAATGCCCCCTTTGAAATAAAGTAATTACCTTTGAATATAATTTTGCATTACCTAAAGTCTAAAAAACTAATGGCACCCGTTAGGGGATTCACCGCTTGATACTATCGAAAGCGTTATGGGGCGCTCTGTTTTGCTTTAGGCCTACCCAAAGAAAAATTACCGAGAATTCCCGAGTGCTTTCCTCCTATAGCAATCGTATTTGAACATATTTTTCTCAGATCACGTTGACTCAAGAGTAAAATGTTCCCCGGCAGACGAATTTAATCTCTTACATGGGTATATTTACTAATGCGCCTTTTTCACTTTAGAATGGAACCTGATAAATTGCCCTTTTTGCCTAGAAATCGTCCTGTGTCCCTAGCAGTGGTCAGGCTAGAGTCACAACCACTTGATTTTAGTGTCTTTAGCCATGAACGCACATACGGACATATATATATATATATATATATATATATATATATATATATATATATATATATATATATATATATATATATATATATATATATATATATATATATATATATATATAAATATATATATATATATATATATATATATATATATATATATATATATATATATATATATATATATATATATATATATATATATTATCTATATATATATATATTTGTGTGTTAATAACACGATGTTCTCTTACCTTTTCGACATACCAGCATTTTATATTTTGGATTTCCTTTTCACAACAAGGTTATGCGAACAAATAATGCTTCTGCTGTGAGAACAAAAAACTTTAAAAGATGCGATACCCGACGAGCAGTGTTTGACCAAACTTTTCAATGGGAACCATTCTGAAAAAAAGCACCTTGAAATTTTAATGGAAACTGGCAAGCCAATGAATAGGCCTAAATGGATATAGTACCCAAGAACTACTAAATGCAAATGTAATGGCACAGAAAATTAACAATGCAAAATAATAGGATGATGATGAGACAATCATGACGCAGTGAAGGAAATGCCGACAAGAATACTCTATTCAGGAGAAAGAATGTATTGTTCTTTGCAGTTGAAATGAATTTTTCGTTGGTGATAAAACACGAAGTGACCAATCATGCATGTTTTTTATTTTACCAAGTAGGTCCCGGGTGACAAATCATCCTCTCGTCAAATAGAAAATAATGATACAAATAATAAGCTTCGGCTTCGTTAATGAACGTTTCCCGGAGAAGGGAGGGAGACGCTTCCTGAATATCCTTAGAACATTTTTTCCCACTTTCTCTTCGTCGTCATTGAAATCCGGAACAAAGTTATGGGCCCGAGGCGTTCATACGTGCGAAATCTTCGATTTGTTTTAAGGCTCGCCTGAGAGTGGATTCGGTGACGCCCAAAGTACTGTAAATAAAACCTTAATAATTTAGTAAGATTTTATGATGACGATATGTGTTTGGCAAGACCTTTGTTGTAGGCTACTGACGACGAAGCATCTTGATTCTGTGCGTTCATTCACTTGACACCGTTTTATTAACGTCCTTCATATACGAACAAAATGAAGTCACCTTACTTAATGGCAGAGTGGGATCCGCAAGCGTACTAATAGTATCATCCAAATGAGCAGTAGTAGTGGTTATGGTAGTATTAGTAAAAGCAATGAATAACTCTAAGGGTCTAGTGTACTACAGATTTACGAGATGCAAACTCACCACCATGGCTTAATTGAGTAGATTTCGGACATTTTAAGAATGGTAAGAATTCGGAAAACGAGTCCATTACACATAGCCTATATGTCAAAAGACTGATTACTTCCTTTAACAAGTAATGAAACAGTAAAATTGCTTTCCAGCGAAGAGAGGCGGGTGTTAAAACGAACTCAATTGGTCCCTAAAGTCATTACTGTAAATGAATGACAGCTATCACGGAGCATTATAATATCAGTACAGAAATATTGAATGAGCTCAGAAGCATTCATTTAATTTCTGCAAAGAGGAGCCGTGAAAGTACTCCATTCTTCGTCAAAACTAACTAAATTTGTACATGACTGCTGATACCTATAAATCTGGAGAACGTTGTAGTTGCGAGCGGGACAGAGAAGGACTAATCAGTCTTCGTCTAGGCGGCTAGAACAGAGTAAAAAAAAAAAAAGAAAAGAAAAACCTAAGGAGTGTTGGCAGACCTATCGTTAAAAAGGGTCATAAAATAAAAGCTTCAGAAAACAGGGCAAAAGCCGAGCGTTCCAGACAGCTAAAGTGAAAGTGAAGATATTGGCAGTTAAATGCAGTGGGAATAATTCCCCAAATAACAGGCAAGGAGGATATGACGAATACCAACTGCTGTTAGTATTCACGACCAGAGTTCCACTCCAGGTAAGGTTGTGCCATTCATTGCTGTGCTGACTGGAATTTCCTGCATACAGTGTATGGTAATATAGGTGAAAGTTACTGTGTAATGACACTTGGAAATTATCTCTTCATTGTTTTTTCAGCTTCAGTGGAACACATGTAAGCCCTCTATTCCTTGTGAGAAATTTTAAGCTTTTGTGAAGCAGCTTCTCATCTCTGTCTGAAATCGTAAGTTTCTGTGATACAAACTTCGCTGTTTTATCTGAAATTCTAAGCTTCAGTGGAGCAACTGTACGTCTTCAGTTCTTTCGTCTGGAATTAATCACTTATAAATACTCTTCCATCATCTCCCAGTAGGGGGTTAGTTTCGTCAGTGCACGTAACGTGGTGCACTGTAGGCATTCATTGAGGTTTTTTGTAGCATCCCTTCGGCCCGTGGCTGCAACCACATTCCTTTTACTATACCTCAGTTTATATTCTCTTTATTCCATCTTATTTTCCACCCTCTCCTAACAATTGTTTCAACATTTTTTTCATCGCTGAATTATCTCGTAAGTTCCAGTGCTTGGACCTTGGCCTAAATTTTATATTCCTGTTCCTCCACTATCTGGAATTTGGGGTTTTGGTAACGATCTACCAATTCCTTGAGCGAAATTTAGCTATAGATTTGCTTAAATCTCATTTCCTGCTAAGATTTTCGTAGATTTTCCTTCATTCGTCACTCGTCTCTGAGTTTCGAAGGTGAAACATTTCTGAGTGCCTAAATAAAATTTATGTAAATCAATGGTTCCAAATTAGGAAGACTTATCTGAAGTTCCACGAAAAAAAAATCCCCAGAATCCTTGGACAGAAGACTCACAAATAAAATATGTGTAACCCAAATTAACTGTTTTTCAATAAAGCATTCACATGGGAAATTACACAGATTCTTTTAAACATTTCCACCACGTCTCATACAACACAGTAAAGCTGTATATCTTACAAATTGCTTAATAGAAAAAGTCTCATAATTCATTTTTTAGTGTGTTTACGTCTTCATAGTATAGTGCTTCAGAAAGGATTTTTATGTGTTTGTGTGAAATAATTGTCCCCTTAACTTTACCCTTTGACCATCTAGGATCCCGAGGATTAAGTGTAAGTGAAGATTGCCCAAAGACCTCCACCAGTGTTACATAGTGTTCAAACACTACTCATCTGCAATCTATAAGAATAACAGATAATAGTGACCAAAACCAACAGCAGTGGAACACAGGTATCAGTTCCTGATTATTCACTTATAGTCTGCACTTCAGCTCGAAACTGGTGAGAAGTCTTGCATAAGGAGCATTGTATCTTTATCGCAATTGGGCCTTCAAAGGGCACGATTAAAACCGCAGTGAAAGAGCGCTGCCAGATTACATGGAGAGCTCAGACATTGCGTTCCTCGAGAGCAACAGGCTGCGAATATCTGAATTGTAAACTGTGTTACTATTTCAATATCGCTTGTGCACTGGAGTTTTTTTTATATATATCTTGTTCGCTAAGTGTTTTGAGCAAAATTGAACTTTCTTAATTCTCTTTGTCAAACGGTGAACAAAAATACTCTTTTCTGGCATATGGTCTAATTCCGGCTATTACAGCAAAACAGGAAACGATCGATTATATCAGTCACGATAAATTACAGCCACGCTTCGATTTAGATCATTATTTACCGTAGCCTAGTACTGTATCTCTCTCTCTCTCCCTTCCCCCACCCTGTACCCTTGTCTTTGATGTTTCGTTCTCTTGGATGCAAGTTCCACCTTCAGAGGATTTATCAACATTAGGGGGGCAAATGGGCAGAATTAATATGATATAACATCTAAGATTATAACTCGCACGCCCTCCCTCCATCAGCTTCTTTTGTTACTATTCATGCTGGTTGCTTTTGTTATTGGTGTTCGATTTTCGTAAAAATAAAAATATATAAATATGTAAGGGGTAAAAAAGAATAAGCAGTTAGTAAAGTCGACACAGCCAAATCGTGTCTGACTCGATTTGACATCTAAGAAGCTTTAAAAACGTTTGCTGTAATACGAAAGTGCTCCGGATTTCTGAGTAATTTTTCTCTTGATAGGCCTAAAATCATCTAAGAAATTTCCTACAACGCTCACGGTAGTGGCAAACAGTGAATCCACCAAAAAAGTGCCAATTCGTCTTTTTTTTCCGGTATTGAAAAGTAATTTCGAATAGTATTTCCGTTTAGTCTTTCCACCAGCTTATAACACTCGCACAGATTCTTAATCGTTTAGTTCCATTTTGCGTTTTTTAAAATTCTCTTGTGGACACAAATAAAAAAAAATGGTAATCAGTAACTGGAAGGACCTGACCATTGAATATACTGTACATTAGGCATATACCTCGTTCCTCGACAGTCGACACAACAAGACAGATAGACTTGGTTCAAGAAGAGTGAAGGAAGATTCTCAGTCGAAATCATGTTTGCTGTCAAAGTTATTGTAAGTATCTGTCGTAGTCTTCGTTGTACCCAATTTTAAAGTTTGAATCTAAAAAGCTATCTGACGGCAAATTTGGTTTTGGACTACAGTAAAAATGAGTATGGTACCAGATTTTTGTTGTAAATGGTCTCATTAGCTGTTTAATCCCTTTTCTCCTGTTATTTACGTTTTCATTTCACTTGACTTACCATAGGGCTGTAACAATGAATTGCTGGTTTGAGATGTTTCATCTGGAAAACCGAGTGATCTTGTGAATGAAATATCAGTGATGCTGTTAATATAAATTAAAGTTATTTATCCAAAAATTCTGTTTGCGATCATAAAACAGTATCACTCTTCTTCAGTTCTATGGTGAAAACAAATTATAGTGCTATTTACTTACTGGTTCATTTCAAAAATTAAACTAACACCCAAGTATATTTGCATTATTTGTTGCAATACCTTTAAACATAACACAAGAATATTATTAAAAATGTTTTTCCCATATTTGAATGAAATGGAAAACGGGTGTTAATGGTAAATGTTACCATCTCGCAAAGTGATCGTTGCCATGTTGGCCCTAGTGTGCATGGCCGCTGCTCATCCCAGTTTGGGATACGGGTCATACGGCCATGGATACGGACACGGCTTCCATGCATTTTACGGACACGGACATGGTTCATATGGATATAGGCAATTTGGACACGGGTAAATGGAAGAAATTCCTTTCTAAGTTTTACTCGTTTATTTCTTTTTTGAAATACGTAATTCTAAATGAAGGAAAGTTGTATGTTTATGTGCCATTAGATATTCCCAGATTAGCTTGAATCCTCACTTTCTAAATATGTTTATTTTCAGGCCAGTCTACAACCAGTACTCATCCTATCACCACGGACACTATCACGGATAGACTGGATAGATCTTCTGGGATGGTGCCTCTTTTCTGAACTGCATTTCCTCCTGCTGTCTACAGTATACTAAAATATATCGATGATTTAGAATGGAATGTGCAAAAAGGACATTTTCTTGTCCGGGCCAATTTTCATTTGGTTAATTGTAAACATTTTTACTACTTATAAGTTAGAGATATAATTCAAGTGGTGTTGTTTGTTGTAATTAGTGATGTCTTTCATTTTTCGTATTGTTTTAATTTTAAAAAAAAGACGAGAGAAAATTTGTGCTTACTAGTTTACCGAATACCTTTGCTTTAAACTGGTTGATTTTTAACTTTGGGTCGGGATAAAAGCCATGACTATTTTCATGTTTTAGGTCGTTCCATCTAAGAGGACCACGCGTCTTTCAACGGGTCCTATTTGTCACTTATTTATATTAAACTCGTCTTTTTATCAGCATGACATTTTCATGTATGTTTCATGTACGTTTTAGGAATAAATGCCTCAGTTATTTTACTTTCTTTTTTAATTAGCTGTTATCAGTCCATTATGTCACTTCCTGAGTGCTGCACTTGTATTTACCATTCATTATCAAATTTATATACAGTACAACCCTACATCCTTTGTCTGTCATGATTTTCATATATGTACAATGCGTTTTTGAAACGTACTGTTTTATTTTCTGTCGCCCAGATGATTCAGTGACGCCTCTACGAAAGAAATAAGTGACGACTTGGGGCCAGTCGTCAAGACAAATAAGTAAACTACTCAGAATATGCTTACGTCATGAGGTAAAGCACAGCTGTGGCCTACAATTAATGAAGATGACGGCAAAGCCTGCTGAACCGAGTAAGGGCAATATGAAAACTAAAAAAAATAAATAAATAAATAAAATAAAAATGAAAGCGATGATGCAAAGCACGATCACAGTATTTGATAGCTAGCCTATTTATGTAAGCTTTAGCTATTGCGAGTTCACTCTGCTTTATAGATTTTTTTTTTAATTTAAGAACAAGGGTCAACGGGCAACATATTATTCTTTAGTCCAAGTCCGGAAAAAAAGAAAGGGAGAAAGAAAAGTAAGCGATAGGAAGCGATGATTATTTTTGTCCCTGAAAGAACAGAGTTATAAGGCAGGTAATCCAAAAAGCAGGCTGAGAATGCCAAACCTGAACATTGGGGTTGTCCATTTTGTCCTGGCAAACAAACAGTAATTTACTGGCATTCTGCCACATAGATTGTGAATCATCTTGAAAGGACCATTTTTTTTTTCAGAAAAGTAATTATTGCATGATGAATAACAGTACGCGTAAATAAATGTTTTAAAACTTCGATGGTAGAAGTATAAAGCTGAAGTCCACGAATGCTATTATTTTGTGGGCAGATAACTGAATTATAGTTTCATATACATATTCATGGTGCATTACTTGCTTAAATCAAGTAGCGTTAAGAAAAAGCATGGCGTCTGGTACATGTAGTCATGTAACTATTATTGGATGTATTTACAAGGTAGCAAGCTCGTTTTATGAATTATTTTGATATATTTTCTTTTGTACCACGAACAGTAAGCCACAGTAGTAAAAACTTAAGTTATTTAGCTCACCTTCTGTGTTTCTTAGACCATTTGTACAAAATTTGTATTTCATATCAGCTCAAACAGGTATGTAGTTGATAATACTGTGAATCTGTTCAGTGATTTTGGTGCCTTTCTGCAATGCCTTTGTCTCATCTCTGCCCCATTAACCTATATTCATTCATTCATACACTTACATTTAGTGTAAGGTGATGTGGCTCGTGTCTTACAGGATGAGAGTGATCACAGCTCGTTGGGGTTTATTTACATATTTTTTCTTTATTAATATAAGTGGTCTATCGTCAGCACTTTCAGGTTCTCACTGTCCTTGTTGCATCTGCTTTGCTCTCAGAATGAATGCATCATTCAGTAGTCTCTCTCTCTCTCTCTCTCTCTCTCTCTCTCTCTCTCTCTTTTCCTTTATTAGTTACTGCGACATGGAGGACAGCGCCGAAAACTGCATGGCCTGAAAAAAAATTCTGTTAAATATTTTGTTCAGTTTTTCTAAATGAACATATCTTCAGAGCATCAAAGCTCAATGAAAAATTAACTGATAGGTTCATAGTGAAGGCTTTGAATTTATTTCACAGTCCTTCACCTTCCCATTCCTATTGAGCTTAAACATTTAAAAAACTTAAATAAATCAATATGTATATACTTGTATGGATACATTATATATATCCTAAACTTATTATCAAAGAAACCGAAACAAGCTTACGATCAGAAATTTCGCTGTGAGTGGCTGTCACAAAAGGAATTCAAAGAATAGTAAGGAGGCAGAGTGTTCACTCTGCAACGAAACTGTACAAAGCCACCGATCAGCTTTGCTAAAGCACCGTCGTACTCAGACACATAAATAAAGTGAAAACTAAGGAATCACATCCCTCAGTAAAATCTGCTTTTGAGAAACATTCCCCTTTAAAGCCTTTACAACCCTCGGTAAAAACTGCTTTTGAGAAACATTCCCTTCAAAGCCTTTACAACCCTCAGTGAAAACTACTTTTGAGAAACATTCCCTTCAAAGCCATTACAACCCTCAGTAAAAACTACTTTTGAGAAACATTCCCACTTTTGAGAAACATTCCCTTCAAAGCCTTTACAACACTCAGTAAAAACTGCTTTTGAGAAACATTCCCTTCAAAGCCTTTACAACCCTCAGTAAAAACTACTTTTGAGAAACATTCCCTTCAAAGCCTTTACAACCCTCAGTAAAAACTGCTTTTGAGAAACATTCCCTTCGAAGCCTTTACAACCCTCAGTAAAAACTACTTTTGAGAAACATTCCCTTCAAAGCCTTTACAACCCTCAGTAAAAACTGCTTTTGAGAAATATTCCCTTCAAAGCCTTCACAAGGAAAATACAGAAATACAAGTAGCTGCATGTATTGCAGAACATAATCTACCTTTTACCGTAGCAAGCCCATCAATACATCTTATTCCGTCAAGAGCCCCAACAAATACAGCAGAAAAGGCAACATTGACCCAGATCAAACTAAGTGACACAAAGTGTACCAATATAATCAGACAAAGACTTGGAATGTACTTTGCAAATGAGTTGGTTACAAAATTAAGGAAAAACAAATTTAGCGTCATTCCAGATGAGACAACTGATGTTTCTACAGCTTGGAATTGTTGTTCTATATTTTAATGATGAGAAAATAGAGACAGTCACTCAGTTTTTGTTTTTGTATGTTTTATCTTGCTCCTGTTCAGAACCGCACAGCACAAGGACTATACAGCGTTATAAAGAACTCGCTGCTTGGGAAAAAGATCCCACTGGAAAATAATGTCATGTTTGGAGAAAAAGAAAGTGTAGTTTCTCTGCTGAAGAAGGATTTACCATTTGTTGTCACAATAAAATGCAGTTGTCATGTGGTTCACTTTGGCTCCTCCTATGCTTGTTTGAAACTGTCAGCATCTCTAGAGAACATGGTGAGGAACATAGGCTACATGCTCACCTCAGTAGATGAAGCCAAAGAATTCACCATTAAGAGGAGTTTCAGATATTTTGTAATATTCCTGTTCATAAAATCCTAAGTGTTTCACAAACTCGTTGGTTATCATTGGAAAATGTAGTGAACAGTTTTAGAACAATGGCCTGCACTCCAGCTCTATTTTACAGATCAAGTATTAGGAAAAAAAAAAAAAAAGAACCTTCACATACGGTGAAAAGCATCTTACAGGCACTGAGTAACACATTCATAAAAGCTCAGATGGAATTTATGAGCTTTCAGTTCAAGAGGCTAAATTTTTTCAATACACTATTTCAGAGTGAAGCCCAGTTCTTCACCATTTACGAGGAGAGGTTACCAAACTCCTGAAAGAAGTACTCTGCAACTTTTTGAAAATTTATATTGTTAGATCAGAAGACCCTTTTAAGGTAGACATTCATGATCCGAAAAACAAAATAGATATATATCACGTCTATGTTGGAACAGCCGCAACTTCCACTCTTTTTGAATGTAATAAAAGTGACCCAAATGGAACTAAAGTTCGAGATATGTTCAGGAACTTTAAGGTGGAGCTGGTGGAACAAATCAGGAAGCGTATCAATGAGATTACAAAAGATTATGACCATCTAGAATTCTTAGTGCCATCTAATGCGATGAGGTGCCATCCTTCATTGGCAGGACTATATCAATGCTTTTCAATTTTTGAAAGACGTAGCTCTTGAATTGGTGGACATGAGTGGCGCAAACAGGCAGTTGTGGAAAATAACATCCTGAAGACTGATGAAACTATATACAATTCTGAAGAGAAAGACTGAGTAAAAAAAACATAAGGAGATTTGAAATACAGAAATCTTCAGAAAGTAATCGGGGGCATGATGTCACTACCTTGTGCAAATGCATCAGTTGAAACGCTTTAGCACTCTGAAAGCAATAAAAAGCGAACTCAGAAGCTCATTGCAAAGGAAAAGCCTTGTGGGACTACTGCATGGAAAACTAAGAATGGCCTCAATTGATGTAACTGCTGATAAGTTGAGTGTCCAGGATCATCCAATGTTAGTAAAATTTATGAAAAATGTCCAAAGTAATGCAACAAATGCTGAAGCTCATGAAATAATTGTTGAAGCACCGAAACCACAGAAAAGGTGGTCGTAAGTGTAAAGAGAGAAATCAGAGAGATATTTTTTATTTTAATATTTTTGTATATAATTATTTTCATTTGCCAAGCCAAAGGCTCAATTATTTTTTTTAATTTCCTTAAAACGTGCCGCAGGTTAAAAAAGATTATTTTGGTTACGCAATTTCTGTCAGGGAAAGTATCGCTTACTCAGGGAATCGTTTATTTTAGTTGAGCATTTTTAAAAACTTAATGGTAAGTCAATCTCCAGTAAAAAAATATTTTTACTCAAAATTTATTTCTTTGGTTATCATTGTCAATGTTCATGCTTTTTTTCTTTACTTATGTCAAATATAGGTAAGCTAAAGGAATCTGTTGTGCATTTTTTTTGTTTCAGGGAATAAAGTTTGAAATATTCGACCACAAACCTATCATTTTTCCACAATCATGATTTTCACAGGTATATTTGTAAACCAGGGATTTTTTGTCCAATCTAGGGATATTTCAGTCTGAGTTTGGGGATTTTCTGATTTACCATTGTGGGAGGCCTGGTGCTTTCATTTGTCTTTTTCCCATAATGCCTTTTGTTGTTGTGGCACCACCTTCCAACCGTTTTGTAGTGTGTGTGAACAGAGATGAATAAAGAATGTACAGTTGATCTGTACTACCATCAAGGTAACTGCACTAACAGCCTAGGCTTAGGCTAAGTTTACATTGGACACGTGGACTGGTCTAGGCCACAGGATAATTTCTTTAAAAAAATAAAACTTAACCACACAGACCCATATCTAACCTACACGTACTTAGATCAGAATGAGAGGGCTAAACACCCAGCAACGCCTAAGTAACACTGAATGTAGACACGAATGCGTGGCCTAGGCCTAGGCTAAGTTTACATTCGGACACGGTGAGTAGCGCAGGCTTCTGCTTACCTGCAAGAACAATTTCCTAAGAAATGCTACCTGCCCACACTTAATCTTTTAAGAAGTGCAAAATAAGACGAGCAGGAAAAAGGTACTGCTGCTTTATTGGTGACCCAGGCAGTTTATATAGCGGCAGACTGACGTCGTGCTGCGGAATACAATGAGAACAAGGGTGACCTGAGGTAGATAATAATGAACAATAAATACAGTGAACGAATACACTTTGAATTATACAAGTGGACAGAATTGAAGTTGAATACAATGTTGATGCCTGCAAAAGAAGAATACATGATATACAAATCGGAGACAGGTAAACAATTATATACATAGTTTAAATGATTGGATTTGCGTGACCCGTCCCGCCAGGTGTGACGAATTGTAGAGGCAAAGAAAATGGGATGTCACCATAGAAAACTTGCTCAGCAGAGACTTTACAAATACTCCCCCCCCCCAAGACGTGGGTAACGTCTGATTAGTCGGCTTATCTGCTGGGGCGCTGAAGGGGGCCACGGCTGCGTGAGGACATCGGGGAAACACCCTACGTGTGCGGGTGGCTGGCTGCGAGTGTGGGCGTGTGCTTCCAGGGGTGGCCGCTTCTTACGGGGGGCTGGCTGTGGTGACGACTGTCCAGGTGGAGGGTGCGGTGTGGTGACGTCTGTGTCCTCCTCCAGGAGGGTGGGCTTGACGCGTGGTCTACCGACACTCAGTTGTTCTTCCTGTGAAGGGCGAGCAGGAACGCCTTGTTGTTCCTCTCCAGCACGCGGAAAAGCCCCCTGTAGGGCCTGGTCAGTGGCGGGCAGACGGTGTCATCCCTGACGAAGACATGGGTGGTGGAGAACAGGCTGGGCAGCGTGAAGGTGACCGACCTGTTGGTATATGTCCGCTTGCAGGGGGCAAACTTGCCGACTATGTCGCAAAGCCTCTGGACAGATGGGTTGTGGTGGTCCTTTGTAACTAGCTCACCCGGGACCACAAGGGGCTCGCCGTAGGTTTTCTCAGCTGTGGACAGGGCACCATCGGCCCTGGGGGCGGTTCTCAGCCCGAGGAGGACCCATGGCAGCTGGTATTTCCAATCCTCGGTGGTGCAGCGGGCCATGAGGGACGCCTTCAGGGACCTGTGAAACCGCTCGACCAAGCCGTTGGCAGCAGGGTTGTAGGCCGTGGTGATGTGATGAGTTGTCCCCAGCAGACGTGCCAGGGCGGACCACAACTCGGACAGGAAGGACTGTGATGTGGTCCGGGACATCGAAGCGGCTGATCCAACTGGAGAGTAGGGCCTCGGCGCATGCGCTGGCAGTGGCTTCTTGCATTGGTGTGGCTTTGGGCCACCTTGTTGAGCGGTCGACCACCGTCAGGAGATATCTGGCCCCACCTGATGGGGGAAGGGGCCCGACGATGTCGATGTGAACGTGGCCGAATTCTGCAGGAACTCGCCTACTCCAGACTCGGTGTGACGCCCCACTTTGCTGGTTTGGCACTGCCTCGCCCAGGTCCTCACGTCCTTCTGCACTCCGTGCCAGACGAACTTCTCTGACAGCAGCTTGGCCGTCGTCCTGCCGGAGGGGTGTGACAGCCCGTGGATGGCGTCAAAAACCTGGCGGCGGCGGGAGGCGGGCACCAGGGGGCGGGGCTGGCCGGTACTGACGTCACAGAGGAGATTTGGGCCCCCGGGGCCGAGGGGCACGTCCCTCCACTTCAGGGATGTGATGGCGGTGCGGTAGGCTGGGGTCTCTGGGTTGGTGGCCTGCTCCCTGGCGAGGTCCTCGTAGTTGATCCCGAGCTGCACCACGTTAAGCTCGAATCTGGAGAGGGCGTCTGCCACAGGGTTCTTCCTGCCGAGGAGGTACTTGACAGAGCCCGTGAACTCCGCGATGGCCGCGAGGTGCCGCTGCTGCCTGGAAGACCAGGCGTTCCCCTGCTTGGTGAAGGCATGGACCAGCGGCTGGTGGCCCGTGTAAATTGTGAAGGGCATGCCCTCCAGGAGGAACTTGAAGTGCCGGACTGCTCGGTATACTGCGCAGAGTTCCCTGTCGAAGGTGCTGTAGCAGGCCTCTGTGGGGTTGAACATCTTGCTGAAGAAGGCGACGGGCTGGGGGCCACTGTTGATGACCTGCTCCAGGACAGCTCCACAGGCGATGCTGCTGGCGTCTGTCGTCAGCTGGAGGGGAGCGGTGGGGTCCTGGTAGGCCAAGGCGGTTGCCTCGGCGAGGGCGGCCTTCGTCAGGGAGGAGGCCTGCTGCTGGCTGGGTCCCCACGCTAAGGATTTTGGTTGGCCTTTCAGGGTTTCCGTCAGGGGGGCCATGGTGTGTACGATCCCGGGGATGAACCTCCTGTAGTAGTTCACCATCCTGAGGAACTCCTGGATGGCCTTGACGGAGGTGGGGACGGGAAACCTGGTGACGGCCGCGACTTTAGATGTGAGTGGGTGGACACCATCCGGGGATATCTCGTGGTTCAGGAAGGTGCACTTGTCGAATTGTACGACGAGGCCATTCTCCTGCAGGCGCTGCAGGACTGCCCGGATGTGCTTCTGGTGCTCCTTGTGGGATCTGGAAAATATAAGGATATCATCCACGTAGCAGACGCAGAACTTCAGGTCCCCCAGGATGCTGTCCATGAGCCGCTGGAAAGTCGCCCCTGCGTTCCTCAGGCCGAAGGTGGAGAAGGCAAAGATGTGGGACCCGAAAGGCGTGATGATGGCAGTCTTCGGAATGTCCTCTGGCGCGACTGGTACCTGGAAGTAAGATTTCAAGAAATCCAATTTAGAAAATATTTTGGCCCCGTGGAAGGAGGCCGTGAGATCCTGCATGTTCGGCAGGGGGTAATGGTCATGTTCCGTTGCGAGGTTGAGCCGCCTGTAGTTGCCGCAGGGTCTCCAGGAGCCGTCCGGTTTCTGCACCATGTGGACGGGGAGGGCCCATGGGCTGGAGGCCTTGCATATTCCCATCCACTCCATTTCGGCGAAGGCATTCTTGGCCTCCTGAAGGCAACGAGGGGGAAGCCTCCGGAACCTCGAGTGTGCAGGGGGCCCTTTGTTTTTATGTGATGGTAGATGCCATGTTTGGCTGGGGCACCGGGTACCTGGTGGAGCTCGGGCCTGAACACGCCAGGGAACTCCTTCAGCAGCTGTGAGTACTGGTGGGGGGCGACGGAGCAGATGGTGGGCGCCTTGGGGCCCGTTGCTAACGGGAGGGACTGGCAGGAGTCGGTGTCGAGGAGACGCTTCCGACCGACGTCGACTGCCAGCCCGAAGTGGGCAAGGAAATCCGCACCCAGGAGCAGCGTCCTTGCGTCCGCGACGACAAAGTCCCAGGAATATCTCCGGCCAAGGATGGAGAACGACACGAGCCTGGTGCCGTAGGAGAGGATGGGGGACCCGTTGGTGGCCCTCAGGAAGGCAGCCGGGTCCGGTGCTTGCTTGCGGTCCTCTCTGGACAGCAGGAAGATTGATCTAACGTCCCCTGTGTCGGCCAACATCATCCTGCCGGAGACGGTGTCGTGGACGTAGAAGCCTAATGGCTCTGGGCCCCTGGGTTCTTCTGCTGCCATGGCGGCCTGTCCTGCTGGCCACCGCCTCCCCTGTTTTTTTGGACAGGCGAATGAACAGGGCGGCAGGCAGTTCCCGGCATCCTTGCCAAACCACCTGTGGTAATGGCAAGGACCTGGGGGATTCCACCTGCTGTGAGGTGTTGGGTGACTCCTGGTGACGGCGTTGACCTCCTGCTCTGCGCCCTCCTCCTGCTGGATGGCACTGACGGGGAGTGCTGGTGCTGTTACCCGCTTTGTTGCCTTCACGGAGTCCGTCAGGTGCTGCGCCGTGTGGATCAGGACCTCGAGGGGCATGGCGTAGGGCTCAGGGACTTGCGTGCGGACCTCCGGGAGGAGCTGACAGAGGAGGAGCTCCCACCCCAGGCTTATTTCGGGTTGTTTTCCACTGCCGTTGTGTCGGGAAGAGTGAGGAGGTCCTGTATCATGCCCCATGAGTCCACGACGCTCTGATCCTGCCGCGGGCTGACGGCAAGATCGAGGGCACGGGCGGCCCGCTCGGTGACCGGCAGGGAGCATGTCTCGAGGAGGGACTTCTTCAGGAGGTGGTAGGTGGGGGGGCGTGCAGCGGACACCCACGGGATGAGCTTCCTGTAGATCTCCTCCGGCAGGGCATTGAGTACTGTGTCTGCTTGCAGCACCTCGTCATTGAGTTCAGCCAGCCTGACGGGTTCCCCTGCGTGAAAGGCGGCAGCTTTATGGCCAGGGCAGCCTTTGCTTGTCCTGCCTGCGGGCAGGGATGTGGAGGGGCGCGAGAGCCTCGGCATGGGGGCGGGTGCGGGTGATGCGGGCGGGAGGTAGATATCCGAATCCACGAGGTTAGCGGTTAACTGAATGAGGGAGGGGATGTCTGCGTCCATGCTTGCTCTTGCCTTCTTAATTGGAGTGAGATACTCGCGTCAAAACGCACTTGGAAGCACGCCATGTGAGTCCGTTAATGACTCTGGTGATTTGCCGACGAGAGTCAGCACGCCCGAACACTGGTTGCAGCATCGTAGTGAGACCATTAGGGGCATGGGTAGTTCCTGGATCCAAGACTGAGTCACCGTATGAGTCCACTAATGGCTCCGAGAACCACTCCGGGAACCACTCCGGGGTCACCACTTTAAGAGCTGCAAAATAAGACGAGCAGGAAAAAGGTACTGCTGCTTTATTGGTGACCCAGGTGGTTTATATAGTGGCAGACTGACGTCGCGCCGCGGAATACAATGAGAACAAAAGTGACCTGAGGTCAATAATAATTAGCAATAAATACAGTGAACGAATACACTTTGAATTTTACAAATGGACAGAATTGAAGTTGAGTACAATCTTGATGCCTGCGAAAGAATACATGAGATACAAATCGGAGACAGGTAAACAATTATATACATAGTTTAAATGATTGGATTTACGTGACCCATCACACCAGGTGTGACGAATTGTAGAGGCAAAGAAAATGGGACGTCACCATAGAAAACTTGCTCAGCAGAGACTTTACAATCTTACCTAACTCACATTTACCTTAACCTACATCAGCATTAATTAACTTGCCTTGTTAGTGGGAGGCATTGATATTGTTTTCCCCAGGGGAAATTGGAGGTGGGTACATGGTGGCAACAGCATGCAT